>NC_058404.1:6302975-6432944 GCF_002201575.2 Neomonachus schauinslandi | reverse complement strand
GGGGGGGGGTTATGCCTTTGGTTGTCTTTGAGCTATTTTACAACTCTATTAGCTGTTGAAAATTGATAGGAATGCAAATTATTCTTGTCTATAGAAATGCAAAATCTGTCCAGTGACTTGCAAGTGACTTCCCTCTCCCAGTGGTGACAAAGCCATGTCTGCACTCCTGATGGTCCATTAACACAAGTCTCCTCTGTGGGTTCTCCTTTGAAGAGGACAAAACAACTTTGCATTCTCATCATTAATTAATGAGTTAAATAAAATCTTTAACACACACTCATTTTCTATTAGTGAGAAAGTTATGATGTATCTTTTAAAAATTATTTCTTAACAGTTAGGAAGGTTTTCTACCAAGTTGCCCAACAGGTTCATCTGCTAAAGATTAGCTGCCTCTGTCAGGAAGAGAATGCTCCACAGTTGCCTTGAGCCCAGGACGGTCTATTATTGGCTCCCAGAGCTGAATGCCAAGTGGCAACAGAACTTTGCTGGTTCTGTTTCTCTAATTTTAATTTTCCTCTCCACTTGTTTTGTTTTGTTCCATTAATGGATGAATTATTCTCCATTAGTGGAGGCAATGCTTAGGAATTTGGTTTTATGGTCTGACTACTTGGTCTTCTATATAAATTAATTAATGGGCTATAGAGATTTATTCTTTTTTGGTAAGAGACCATAGAGGACTGGGTTTATTAGCCTTTTTTTTTTCCTCCTTTTTTCTGCTTGCTTATTTGCCCATTTTAGAGCTAAAATCAATTAAGACATTCACGCCCACAAGGAAGGAGAATAGCTCCTTGAAATCTGGACTGGTTTTGGTATTTCTGTCTTTATTCTTGACCAGTGACTGAAATTATAACTAACTCAGAAACGTTTTAAGAATTCAAATTCACATAGTTAATGTGTTTGGAAATTACTATTAGTTTAATAATTTTGGCTTAAAGTTATGTCTTATCTGAATCTCCATGTTAACTATAATATAAACATACATTTTATTCTACTTGAGGTTATTTTTCCTAGACTTAGGTTTACTGATCAAATAAAATAAGATTACTCCTGTATAATGTTTAAGATTTTTTTAAAAAATATAAACTTGTAACAAATCATTATTCTATGAAACTTTTTATATCAATACTAATTGTGTTTTGTAATATGTCAGTGTGAAGATAATTTCCAGGATCTTTAGTGTTAAATTAATTAAACAAGGAAGCCGTTAGACTAAGGTGGCTCTGGGCGCCTAGGTGGCTCAGATGGTTAAGCGTCTGCCTTCAGCTCAGGTCATGATTCCAGGGTCCTGGGATCGAGTCCCGCATCAGGCTCCCTGCTCGGCGGGAGGCCTGCTTCTCCCTCTGCCTCTCTCTCTCTCATGAATAAATAAAAAAAAAAAAAAAAAAAAAAAGACTAAGGTGGCTCTAAAACCTTAGCAGCCTACATAAGCAAACCAAACCAGCACCTGTAAATCCCTTAAGGTTAAGCAATCAAAACCAATGAACAACCAATCACAAACAGCCAACTAAGCTTTCCCATATAAGGCAACTGCTTAAGCTATAGCCAATCAAATAATTTCCTTGCTTTGATTCCATCTCTTCTCTGTAAGTCTTTCCCATAGCTCATGGCCTTGGAGCACCCCTAACCATTTCTATTTGTCAATGCCTGATTTAAATCAAATTTTGCTCAAATAAACTCATAAAATTTTTATTTTTATTATTTTTAAAGATTTTATTTATTTATTTGAAAGAGAGACAGAGACAGTGAGAGAGAGCACAAGTGGAGAGGGAGAAGCAGACTCCCCACTGAGCAGCGAGCCCATTGCGGGGCTCGATCCCAGGACTCTGAGATCATGACCTGAGCTGAAGGCAGACACTTAACCGACTGCGCCACCCAGGCACCCCCCTCTTAAAATCTGTAATATGCATATAAAACAAAATCTCTATGTTGAAGAGATATATGCCCATATTCATTGCAGCATGACTTAAAATCAGTAAGACAGGCAAACAGCCTAAATGTCCATTGACAGATAAACAGATAAAGAAAAAGTGGGATATATACACAATGGACTATTATGCAGCCATAAAAAGAAGGAAATTCTGTCATTTGTGACACCCTGGATGGACCTTGAAGGCATTATGCTACGTGAAAGTCAGACAGAGAAAAACAAATACTGTGTGACCTAATTTATATGTATGTAGAATCGAAAAAGAGAGAACAGATAAGAGATCAGATTTGTGATTACCAGAGGTGGAAAGGTGAGGAGGAATTAGGTGAAGGTAGTCAAAAGGTACATACTTCTGATAAATAAGTACTGGGGGTGTAAATTACAACATGATGACTATAGTTAGCACTGTTGTAGGATATATTTGAAAGTTCTTAAGAGAGTAAATCCTTGAAGTTCTCATCACAAAGAAAACAACTTTTTTTTTTTTTGTATCTATATGAGATGATGGATGTTAACTAAACTTGCCGTGTAATCACTTCAAAATATATGTAAGTCAAGTCAAAAAAAAATTTATAATATGCTTCAGTTTATCTTTTAATATTAGGTAACATAAACCTTGGACAGATATTACTTAAAAACTTGCTGGATACAGGGCACTTGGGTGGCGAAGCTGGATGAGCAACCAACTCTTAGTTTCAGCTCAGGTCATGATCTCAGGGTCTTGAGATCAAACCCCGTATGGGGCTCTGTGCTCAGCACAGAGTCTGCTTGGGACTTTCTCTCCCTCTCCCTCTGCCCCTCCACCTGCTTTCTCTCTCCCTAAAATAATGAATCTTTTTAAAGAATTGTTGAATAACTTAGTAATTTATTAGAGAATACTGAAACACAGATTACTAAGCAGAGTTCTAATTTTTTCTGTATTTTTGCTTATTTTTAAATGCCATACAGAAGCTCTATCTTTGGGTCATGTCAGTGAATATGTTCATTTTTACAACTTTAAAAGGGTGTAAAATAGACACAGGGGTAGATGGTGTAATGGAAGCCTTGCTGGCCTGCTAACATACCTGTGTAAAATGGACATTTACAATTGTTCTCCCCAGTTTTCTGTGAAATAGAACTTAGTAATTTTGGCTAAAAAAATATAATTAATATGAATGGTTAAGGTTACATTAAGAGTAATACTGAAAGAGGAATACAATTGTGCATGAGTCTGTTTTTCAAAACAAAATCATATTTCTTACAGCAGTGGTTTTCAGGTTCTATGATATCTGGAGTCCTTTATACTATTGGGACTTATTGAGGAACCCAACGAGTCTTTGTTTTTGTAGATTATGGCCATTGATATTTAACATCATAGAAATTAAAACTGAAAAACTTTAAAAATATTTATTGATGCACTTAAAGATAGCAAGAATACACTGCCTGTTAACAGAAAATAACATCTCAGTGTTACTATTCAGTTGTTGGGACCACGTGAACGCAGCTCTGGGTTTAAGCAAAGTGTCAGTTTGCCACAGGATAAGAAAAGGCATACTGAAGAAAAAACTTGGAAAGTTCGCTTAACTTGCTTTAGTTTATAATACTTGAGTCTGAAGGAAAGCTCAAAATGTGTTACAATTTTAGTCAATTGTGCCTGATGTTGATGGGCTGTTTTTATGGTTACTGATTATTGCCTACAATGCAAAAGATCAGTCTTAATTTTCCGTATAATCTGCTTAGAAAGCAAAGACTGTGTTTTAAAAGAATAATGATCTCTCCTTTATGTGATGCCTGTGATTAAGAAAATAAAGTTTCTTCACTTAGGTTACAGTCTATGCTTGTGTTTAAATGTTTTCTCATCCCTGTGATTAAACAACTTAGCCGGTATGGTTTCTCAGGCACACATGATCCTATCTTAAGGATCTGTGTGGATCTTGTGACTTTTTTTGATTTTTGCCTTCTCTAAATTGGATCCTAAATATATATATATATAAATAAAACTTGAAGGATATCACTTACACCTAAAACTAGCCTTGAGATTTCTCAAAGAATCCTTGGAAATCACAAAGTATGTTTTGCACTTAGAACTGTAGGATAATTAGGTTGAATATGTCACTATTGCCAAATTCCATGTGAAATCAGAAGGGCCACTGAGCCTGTCTAGGTGAGTATTTAATAGTTACGTTATCAATTATTCAGAATCATAGGTTTCGAGGAAAATCCTTGGTATTGGTTATTGACCTTCTTGTCCATAATGTTTTTACCTTCAGGGACAACACTGGCCAGATGCTTTCCTAACAGCTGTGTTGACTTTCCTTCTATTTAGGGTGTTCTAGTCCTACTATGCTGCGAGTAGGCAAAGTACAGTGTTACAATCTGTTATTAAATTGTTAATTTGGTGAGGGTCTTGCTTCTGTAATTTAAATCTAGCATCTTGTAGGCCAGTGGCTTTCAACTGGAGATGCATGTCAGACTTATCTATGATTTTTTTTAATAAAAATATAGATGTCCAGGACCTCATGTGGGCTTACTAAATCTCTTGATATTCTGACATGTTCTTAGTATATTTATTGTGTCTCAGGAACATTATACTACACTCAGGATTTGTTTCCTCCATAAAAATTGGGTTGATCCTCTTGAGATAGAGAAACTGAAGGACTCCACTTAAAAAATCTGCTTTTTGGTCCTTTTCCTACTTCTATTCTTGCTAGGACCTGCAGCCCCACATTACACATGCCTCAGAATGCAAATAGGGTATGTCCTCCTTGTAAGAGACAAAGAGTGAACGATTTCTCTAGAATAGAAAACATGTAAGAAGGGACCAGGAAAGAACGATGGGAGGAACCATCACATGCGTATTCCAGACAACTGACCCTACAATCTCACCACCAAGACCCCCTGACTCCAAGGAAGAACTGATTTATGAAGGTCACCTGGGTCCCCGTCTTTGTTCTAACAGGTTCCTGAATGCCTGAGAAGACAAGTACACCAAACCACAATCCTCGAGCAAAGACAAGACTCTCTCCTTTCTGAGTCTCCCAGACATTTTGTCTGTACCTGTTCTCTATACCTTCAACAACTCTGTGTTCACATGAACTCAAACTCCCCCAGAACAGAACGAACTGCGTAGGATTAAATGAGGGAAATTCAGTGTGCTTGTGGACTTGGAATTTTGTTGATATTGCTTTAATGTTCTACTTTATGAACACTTCTCTTTCTTCTTAAGCCATCTGTAATTCAGAAGAATACAGTAGACACTGCTTCTGTAAACTGAAATAAAACATTTAAAAATGATACCTGATTTTCAAAGACTGCCTCAAAATCTGGAATCTTTTACTAAGTCCCTTTGCTTTCCAATGTAGAATAGATTTTTGTATAGTTTCAGAATATGTTCTGCATATTACCAGAATATAATTGGAAAACTTGGTTATGAAACCAGGCCTTGCCTAGAATGTCGTATTTGAGAATGATGCTCACTTAATCAGGTCCAGCTAGCCTCTTTGAAGGAGCTAAGGCTGGCTCTACTCAGGGAGCCAAGTCCTCCTGGGAAGACGGCCCTGTACCCAGCTTAGAGTCCCAGCCTCACAGATGCTGAGGAAGGTCACTTCCGGAACGGGCAAGACACTTAGGATATTTTGAGGACCTCCAGAAGAGAAATCCACCTAAATTCATGGGTACAGTGGGTAAAATTTGGTGGGGAGTTGTGAGGCTTGCTATTTAACCTTGGGATAGCAGATAACAGAGGGAAACAAAGGCCAATCCAAAATCACTCGTGAAAATGCTCAGACAGAGGTTAATTTTATTTGTTCAATATAGCATGACTCTGGGTTTTACAAGCATCCCCCAGAAAGCCAGTAAACACCCTTGCTGCCCCTGTGTAAATACTCGAACAGTAACTGGTTGAGAGCAGCCTGAGTTTGTAATCAAGAATAATCCTTTTTGAGATCATTTGATCACAAAAGAAAAAAAAAAAAAAAACTTGTGCAGAAACACTGTGGAAAAGACTCTGAGACAGAACGAAAGATTACTGGGTGACATAAACTGTGAACTGTTTGAGGACACAACCTTTGAGTTATTGGATTCTGTGGGCTCGATGTTCTTCATTGTCTTTGAGCTGCAGACAACCCTGTCAGAGAAGGCTGGTACTGCGTCATATCATTTTTGTATGTTGACCTGTTAAATCAGCCTGGTGGGGGTCCCATGGACTTCCCTTCCAGTGTGGAAAAGGCCAGTTTTGCACCTAGAAAGCAAAGGCATTTTGGCATTCTTAACGGTCTGTCAGTGTGTATACTCACTGGGCTCTCCTTTGAACAACAGCTTTCTGGTTCCTTCCTTAAGACATGAGCTAAATAACACTAGTTTTTTTATTAGTAAGAAAGTCATGATCGCCGCCCTCTTAAAAAAGTACTCACTGTACAATTCTTTTACCCTTTCTCTGCTTAAAAATGCTTCTAATACACATTTAAAAATGCAATTCTGGTACGTATCTTTTAATTGGCAAGGCACAGGACCACTAACGCAAAAACAACTCAGGTCAAGGCCCTACAACGGCCCTTCATGCAGCACACCAGCGTTCAGCATGTTCTCTGGAGTTGAATAAAATTTCTATATATGAAAGTCAATGTATTGTTCATCGTCGTAGAAGGCTATCACTACTGGAAAATCCACAAAATATAAGAATCAACTGTGCAAAAAGAATAAAGTACAAGAAATGCAATCGGCTGCGAGCAGACCCAGAACGAGATCTTTCTGCAGCCCACTTGTCAGTGTCTCCATATTTGACAGGGCACTTGGCCTGTCCTTATCTCATGGGTCTCATCTAAGAAAGGAGATAATGAATTACTCCCGGAGTGCTACACGATTAATAATTCTGTTGAAAGTAAATATTAATGCTAGCAGTTTTGTAAATTATAACTTCACAGTATGTAATTTCATGAGAATACAAACCATTTCTTAACTTAGTCCTTTATTTATGTAACCTTTGCTGTGTGTCACATTTCACCGATGGTAATAAAGGCAGGGGGAAAATACGGCCACTTTATTCTCTCTAATGATGGTAACCTGATGCTCCTCCAGCACCATTCTCCTCCCAGTGAAATCTGTGTGTAAGGTGATACACAGAGTGTACAAATCTAATGAGAATCAGTAAGCCTTGTTTACCGTCATTGGAAAAGACTAAAAAAGACCAGCTAACATTTATTAGAACCAACCACATTCAGTGTTGAAAATTTAAACAGCTCTTTACAACTGAGACCTGGATTTACCCGTCCTGTAAGATGTGTCCTTATTCTATTAAAAGTTGATTCTCGGGCGCCTGGGTGGCTCAGTTGGTTAAGCGACTGCCTTCGGCTCAGGTCATGATCCTGGAGTCCCGGGATCGAGTCCCGCATCGGGCTCCCTGCTTGGCAGGGAGTCTGCTTCGTCCTCTGACCCTATCCCCTCTCAGGTGTTCTCTCTCTCTCATATTCTCTCAAATAAATAAATAAAATCTTTAAACAAATAAATAAATAAAAGTTGATTCTCCACAACAACTTGAACTTCACCTGTGCCCTCTGCCCCAGATCATAGAGCACAAGTTAAAAAAGCTTCCCACCCTTTGTGTTCTGAGGAAAGTGTAACTGAAAGGACCACCCTTCTCTCTCATGCTGCAAGACAGGACTGTTAAAACCACAGACCCAAATGGCATCACTTGAGCCTGGCCAAGGCACCAAACCACGTTAATCCCTAACCTAAGTGCAGTTTCAACCTCCCCCAGAAATGCAGTCTTAACCATCAGTCAGGAGTTTTCTGATCAGGATCACTGAGGTAATCTGCCACAGGAGCCTCCTCAATCCCCCACAGGAAGGTGAGGTCCTGTGCATAAGACCCCCTGCCCTTCCCATTAAGGGAAGGTGACCTTGCCTGAAACAATCCTTTCTTTTCTTATGCTAATAACTTCTTTGCCCTAGACTCCTTCCTATAAAAACTTTCCATTTTGTACAACTCCCAGGTGGCTTCCCTCTTCCTGCTAGATGCCATGCTGCTGGATTCATGAAAGCCCATCAGATCTTCAAATTTACTCAGTTGAATTTTGTTTTTTAACAGGATGCACGGCCACCCTTCCTCAGTGACTCAGGTAAGACCATCTCCATCCTCATCACAATTACCCTAAGACTTGCTAATGACACCCTAGTCTACCTGCCTCTGTAAAGCCCTGGGCTCCTTCCTATTCTTTGAGACATTCCTCACTAATGAAGATAGCCCCTACAACAACAGTCTGCATACAAAAATCTTAATTGTCTTGTGCATTTTTTCACAGTTTTGGTGTGTGGCTCAGATGGGATTATTCCTGCTTCTTCATGGTCCCCGAGCACCATTCCTGACTGGTGATATATGGGCCCAACATTGAGTCCAGCTCCTGATTCTGTGCTCCAGACTCTTGTCCACTAATACCATGGCAAGAACTTGGTTTTGATTCTTTTTGAGTATTTACTTGATTTCTGGTTTTATGGAACCATAAAGGAACCAGCTTCCTTTGGTTTTATGATCTGTAAAGGGGATGATGGTTTATAGAGATCTTTTCTTTGTTGTGTGGAAAATAATAAAGAATCTGCCTTTTTAGTTTTTTCTGTTTATTTTTCTAGTTTGAGCTCAAGACTGTTAAGTATTTCATGCCACCAAGTAGATATCCAGACTGAGTTTTGTATTACCATGTTTATGCTTGAGCCACAAGTAAAATTCTAAAATTGAAATTACAAGCTCTGTCTCTATGCATATATGCCTGCAATTCACAGCACATCATGAGATGTTACCAAATAAGCACATCATGAGATGTTACCAAATGAGATTGTAGAATTTCTTAAAGTTTTATTGTAATCGGCTTAGAAAGAAGGACCTATAAATTGAATATTCCTAAAATCCCCAGAAATTAAGGAAAATGAACTCCCAGTATTTTCAACATTCAAAAAAAAAAAAAAACTATTCTCATAGAAACCAAAATGTTTTAAAAATTCAAGTTAGCTGAATATTTTTGGTTTATTAAAAACACCTATCTCTTCTCTGAGTTATCAGATATAAGTACAATAAAATAGTACATTTTTATTCTTCCTGTATATCTAATCTTACACAGGCTTACTGATTGAATAAGTAAGCATTACTTCTACTTAATGTTTAAGATTATGAAAAATGTAAATTTGTATTTAACTAAATTGAATCATTTTTTGACAAATTTTACTTTAACAGCAACTGTATTTTACATTATGAAATCTTTAAGATAATTTCCAAGATATTTAGGTGACTTAAAACCTTCATCTAATGCTAAACTGAATTAATTAATGGATATTCATTAATCACTGCTTAGTAAGACAGAATACAGAAATTCTAACTAAGCATATACTTAGTAGCAATACTTTGAAAGAAATACAACCGTGCACATACTTCTATTTTTAAAGAACAAGAATAGCTCTATCCTGAAGGGGCAGATTTTTAGTTTCTGAACCCAACTGCACTCTTCCAGCTTGTCGAAACCCCAAAAAGCTTTCTTTATGTGTTTTTAATAACTATCAACCTAGGTCCACTTGGGGATAGCCAACCATAAACCCACTGCATGTTAATATCTTACTAATATTATGAAATTATTTCTGACCCTGCAGAACCCCTGAGATTGGTCCTAAAGTGTCAGACTGTTTCAGAACACGAAAGGGCATCATAAAAGACAAAACGTGGAATGAACTTTGTCTTGGTTTATAATGTTTGAGTTTGAAAATCTACGACATGCGCAAAAACCTTATTAGCAAAGTATTGACAGGTTCATTTCCTTGGTTTACTGCTAACTGCTTTCATCTAAAATGTAAAGTGTCATTCATTCATTCATTCATTCATTTTTCTGTGTAACTTGTTTAGATAACGAAGGTTCTGTGTTTTACCAGAATAACCTCCTATGGTTTATGTTGACTTTACTGCTTCCTTGACTACTTAAGAAATCTAGTAATTTAAGAAACAGGTAAGGCGGGGCGCCTGGGTGGCTCAGTTGGTTAAGCAACTGCCTTCGGCTCGGGTCATGATCCTGGAGTCCCGGGATCGAGTCCCGCATCGGACTCCCTGCTCAGCGGGGAGTCTGCTTCTCCCTCTGACCCTCCCCCCTCTCATGCTCACTCTATCTCATTCTCTCTCTCAAATAAATAAATAAAATCTTTAAAATAAAATGCCTGGAGGAGGGGCGCCTGGGTGGCTCAGTTGGTTAAGCCACTGCCTTCGGCTCAGGTCATGATCCTGGAGTCCCGGAATCGAGTCCCGCATCGGGCTCCCTGCTCGGCGGGGAGTCTGCTTCTCCCTCTGACCCTCCCCCTCTCATGCTCTCTGTCTCCCATTCTCTCTCAGATAAATAAAAAAAAAAAAAAGAAAGAAACAGGTAAGGCATTTTAAAGCTATATTATCTCTATGTTTACTTGTAAAATCTTTTCTTGTCACTTTGATTTAGGAAATAATCAAGTATTGTTCCTAAGTAACCTATGACCCTCTCTTAATCAAGTGCTCGAAATTTCCTGACAACTTTTGATATTTTGCCATCCCACATTCAGATCCCTAAAGCTGTCTTTGAGATTTCCCAGAGACACCTGGAAAATCACAAAGATTTTTTTCTTACACCATATGAAAAGAGAGATGTTAGAAATAATTAGGTCAATGTGATTATGTTACTATTGATGAATTGTATGGGTAGAGTTATCAAATCAGAAACCGCAGTCATCCTCAAGCTAAATTTGTGTGAGTAAAATGTTATTAACACACAGATCCTAGTGTGTTAATACACACAGGACCTAGTTAGGTCCTACTCTAGACTCATAGAATCTCTTGATTTCACAATCTTGATATAGTCTTGGTCTACTCTGAGTCCATGTTCAGGATATACATGTATATTATATCTAGGGTTATTTGTTATACCTGAAGACTTTTTTCTATATAGATTATGTTCTTCCATTTTTATAATTACGTGTAATATTCACTTTTCTTTGAAAACAGTGCTAATGATTATGCTTCTAGATGTTGACTCTAGCGTTTCTGGTTGCCTTTGTTTTCATACAACAACAATGTTCCCCATCAGCTGCATTATTCTACTCTCGTCAGACCTCTCACTTTTGAGAGTTATCAGAGTTATCAGTAATACATTGGCCACAGCCATCTAGAACCTTTGTCACCTACAGGTCCTTATTTCACTGTGATGCTTCCTGACCAGCATTTGCAATCACCTATAGGCCAGAGTGACTTGTCTTCAAAAGAAAGACCCTCTTTAAAAGCCCATGGAAAAGGGCTATGCCAAACAGTTCAGGTACAGTGACCTGATGGCATCATTTAAACAATGCTGAGACCCCACCTGGGGACTCGGTCAGGATTTCCGGAATTCTAGTGGAGAAGCAGATAGACTCATGACACTACTATAACCCAAGATCAAGCAAAGTGAGAATTAATTGCATAGGCCTAATTGAACTACTGAGGAAGGACTGTGGCTTTTATTTGGAATATTTTAATGTTCTACTTTCTGAAAATAAGGAAGTCCTTGTTCTTCTTATGTTGTATCTTAAAACAATTTGGTAGATGAAGCTTTTTCAAAAACAAAGGACATATTTAGAAATGGTATCTGAGTCTCCCCGCCCAACCCCTCCAGAATTTGGAAACTCAATATTATTTAGTGTTCTTGCTTTCAGGGCAATATAATTATTTGCCTAGGTTCAAAAAGAATCTGTCTTCCTTGTTACCAGGGCATAACTGAAAAAACTGGTGAAGTAACCATGGCCTTGGCTGCAAGATCGTATTTGAGAATAATATTCACTTAATCAACAACGACCAGACCCTTTCAAGGAACTAAGGCAGACTTCATGGCACCAATGCTTGCCCAAGCCCTCTTGGGAAAACAAGCCTGGTACCCGCCTACCAGGGTTCCCAACTTATAGATGAACAAGAAAGATCATTTTGTAGGGGCCCAAGAACTAGAGGATATGCTGGAGACCTCAGCAGAAAAGAATTTATGCAAATGTGTAGATACTGAAGGTGAAATCTGACATCAAGCTCTTGGCTTGGCTTCCTAGTCCCAAGAGGCTTTTAAATGTACAATCTAAGATTCCTTATGAAAACTTCCTGTAAACTATTCTTGCTACACCTATGTAAATAAATCTAATGAGACCAGTCTTATTTTGTGATCATAAATAATCTCTCTTTGATTATTAGAGGAGGGACTATGGGAAAAAAAAAAAAATTGTGTCTCTGTGGGAAACTATGCATTGTTTACACTACACCATTCCAGGATATCAGATCCTGGCCATGTTCACTGTCTGAGTTATTTTGCACCTCTTTGTATGCTGCAGGGAACTGACGGATGTGAAAACTCCCATTTTCTCCGGTAGAGATTCACTTGACTTCCTTCTCCCCTACAGAAAAACCAGTTTCCATCCCTACTTGCATATTGGCTCCATTCCTGTTGCCTTGCCCAAATTATCAATCCCTACCAAATTTCCAATTCATCTGGCTTCCTAAAATATCTGGCTACAACTTCTCAAACTCATGTTCCATATTTTTCCCCACCTGATTCGGCATCACAAAGAACTAGCACCTGACTGCCCCGATCTGTGTCTGGACTCCAGTGACCTTGAAACTGACCCTTCTGTCCAGGTTTGAAGAAACCCCGAGCACTGAAGCCTGTGTGACCACACATGAGCAAGATCCTCTCTGTACAGGCCACGAAAAAGTGTGGCACAAGGCTCAGGTTACGCATGCCTTTAAGGACAGGTAACCACACCTGGCTCGAGACCGTCAAGACAATAAGCCATGCTGTAAAACTGAAAGATGATCTCCACCAACCTCTGGGACCCACTGGACTGGTTCCCTTCAGGGCTCAGCTCCTGACTCTAGACTAGAATATAACCTTCTATATAAATTTCTGCCATTCCTTTTCATTTTAGGGATCCTTAGTTTAAGATGCCTGATCTCCAGGATGCTAAAACAACTGACCTTTGTCATCACCTCTCAACAGACAGAACCAACACCAGCAAGCGTCCTCAGGAGACTCATTTTTAGACTCTAGTTTGCCTCCAAGGTTATAATTGCCTCTCAGTTGTTCAGGGAGGAATGATATTCACTTTGAACAGATGGTAAGACCAGCAACATGAACGTCAAGCTCTGAGCTCCTGGAAAACAGGGCTGGTCCTCCCCCTGTGTTTGAAGAAAAGGCTAACCCTAAAGGACCACTTTGCTCCCCAAAAATCCAAGAAAAGACCCATCACCACCTTTTTCCTTCATGACTCAGATAAGACTGTCTTCATCCTTATTCTTGGTTCCCAAAGACTCCCTAATGACTCCCTTGCTTACCTGACTATGAAACCCCAGCTTTTGCCTTTGGTCTGAGCACTCCTCATTAAGCAAGGATTTCTGTATTATAACACTCTGAATAAAATCATCTCCTTAACTGCCTAGTACATGTTGTCTTTCATATCTTCTAAACACTTTTTTTTTTTTTAAACTCATGGGAACAGAGTTTGGATAAAGGTTATGGTTACTCAAGGAGCAATAATCTCATTAGATCTACTGAAGTTTTAATTTCAAATGTCAAGTTTACCCTCTTTGGTCAGTTTTGAATAAAAAGTGATGAAAAGATGAGAAATCCTCGAATAATAAATGGAAGCAGAATCATCCAATTCCTAAGAAAAAATAATATAAGATACTAAATACTCATTTAAACTTTAAATACTAAATGAGCCAGAACAATTTATCAAGCACAAAACCAGAGGCTAGGGATACGATAAAAAAAGAATCCTGTTCTGGAGGGGGAAAATCTAAAGAAAAATGTGACCAAGCTAAGACTTTGAGAAGGAAAAGGAGTTTGGCAGATAGGGTAGGACAGATATCCTAGACAGGATGAACAAACAACGCAAAAAAATATTCGTGAAATTAGTGGGTCCGTGGAGAATCTGAGAGTCATTTGTACAGATTCAACAAGATGTCAGTCATGAGTTCAATTTATAAAAGCTTCCTTAAGAGAGCAAAGAGGATACATTTCGGGGAGAATTGTGAAAAGATAGGACATAAGGTCAAAAGATACAATAATAAGGTATTGCAAAAAAAAAAAAAAAAAAAAAAACAGCCTGGATGAGAGAGGGTGGAGGTCATAGGTTTAACTGCATTCATCAGACATGAGAATAAACATGAGCGTAAAGCATGTATCTTAACATTCTAGTTATAAGTATGAAGATCTCAGCAATGAAAAAAAGTACGATAAAACTATATGGACAGACTGAAGAAAAGTTGAAATCTTTATCTTATTATTTGCGATATGTTAATATACAACTAAACTTTCCCACTCTTCCACTACTCACATCTACTCACACATTCAAGGGTATCAATTATAGAATGCCTATTACAGAGAGAGAAAAAACAACTATAGGGCTCTGTTCCTTAAAAAGGAGAAGCACTTGTCCAAATACAGCTACACAGCACCGAAGAGCAATCAAAACAAACACTGAAAGGCAATCCTGTGAAATAATCTACTGAACAGTGAGAAAAAAAATCACAAATATAAAACACTGCATTTTAATTTCAGCAAAAGCATTTTCTGCAAGTTCTAAAGCAGTGAGTGGTGGAAGAAAATATAAGCATTTAGGAAACAGTCTGATGGGTTTTCCTTTAGTATTATCAAGGGTAGGTCAAATTAAACAAACGTACCTGTTTTACTAGTGACAAAAACACTTTTAAAAAGTTAAACATTCTTTGAAATGGGTTTTGGGTTTAGGTGCGATTTCATAAGTAAACAGTGAAACATCTCCTAAAAAGGGAGTAAAACGAAATAATCAGCACATCTGCCAAGATTATTGATTCTGTATACTAGTAATGTAGCTCACATACCTACAAGGGCACTACCAGAATCAGATGTTTACATGAACCTTTAATATAGCAAAAATAAAAGAGAGCAAATCAAATATGACAAGAGATAAATTTTGGAAAATGTCCTCAAATTGCTTCCTGAGGATATTCTATTCTCTAAATCCCTAGAAGCCACATCATTTAAAGTGTCTTAAGAAACACTCACTCTGGATCCAAGAAAATGCAGGTTTCTTAAATACGCAGCTCCCTAGATGTATGCTTTGTACTGCTGATAACCCTTTTTTAATCTGATGATAAATTCTATGGTCTAATGCTGGGTTCACTGCAGAAAAATGGGGCAAAAAATCTTTAATTTTCTTTTATTAATCTTTTCATAACTTAACTGTCCTCCCTTATATCTTTTTTCCTTATGTGAAATTTGTTTTCCATTAGGAGGATCACAGAGACTTCATATTTCTAAAAAATATAATCCCTTTCTAAATACTCTCAAATAACACAGTAATAGTGATCAGTAATGCACCAGTACCAACTCTGAATACTTACATATTGGAAAAGATTAATTTTTATAGTAAAAAAAAAAAGAACAAGTATAGAGAAAATGTACAACCAAGGTATTCATCAATACCCAATTTGTTAAAAAAAAAAAAAAAAGTAATACACACGTATCACCTCACTTACTGGGATGCTTTATCCAGCAAACTTAATATCTAAAACTAAAACCCCCTTTGAGTCCACATATATACACATCACCTGGCTCTGGGAGGCAGTGACGCTCTAAACACAATGAGGACACTGTTCCTGAGTGAATGTGTCCCCAAACTCCATATGGAGAAACTCTTCCCCCCAGTGTGATGGCATTTGGAGGTGGGGCCTTAGGGAGGCGAGGAGGTCGTGAGGGTGGAGCCCTTATGTGTGGGATCCGTGCCCACACAAGAGTCCCCAGGGAGCAACCCTGCCCCTTGGGCCATGTGAGGACACGGGGGACGAACCAGGAAGCGGGTTCTCACCAGACGCCGAATCTGCCGGACCTTGATTCCGGCCTTCCAGCCTGCAGAACTGTGAGAAATAAATGTCTGTTGTTTACACGGCACCCAGTCTAGGGTGTTCTGTTATAGCAGCCCCCACAGATGAAGATGCCGAATGCCAGACCTTGTGTTTACACAGTCCGTTCTCCACTCAACGGAGAAACGGGGCCAGGGCAGGGAAAGCAAATATGAGTGTAGAACACCTTCATATTCTCGAAAAAGAAGTAGTACTTAAAGAAGAACGGAATGTGTTGGAAGGACAGCTCGCAGGGGCTCTCTCGCCGGCTGAACCTGGGAGTCCCCAGGGTATGTGATGGGAGAAGGTGAGCTAAAGGACATAAGGGAGGGCAGGGGAGTGGAGGGCTGGTCCTGGTCAGGCACCATCACCTGCAGAGACAGTCACTGGGCTTCTGAGCCTGAACCCTTTGGTGTGACCTTGCAAAGAAACTTGCTCAAATCACTTAAGTCTCAGTGAAGGGCAGAAGCTCCTTTCACACTGACCAAATCAGGCCCTTAGAAAGCAAATGGGATAAATGTGGGGGAACACAGGCAAATCCATGGGATTTCCAGACTAGAGCTATTATTCAGAATCAAACACACACGCCTCTACCCTTGACCCACAGGGGTCACACCACAAACTCCAACCCTCCTCAACTGTCTCTGATTCCTAGTGTCCCAGGAATTGTGTTGCATTTTGTTAAATCCTCACCCAAAAAACTGGAATGACACGGTAAAAAAAAAAAAAAAAAATCAAAAACAAAAACGAAAAGAAAATTAAAGAAAAAAGCCATAACCTAATCAATGTTGGGAAAGATCTCAGTGCCTTTTATTAAATGAGCAGAATTAGATTATAGCCAATGGATTTATTTAAAAGTAAAAAGTGGAAGACTTTTTTTTTTTTTTTTTAATTTGAGAGAGAAAGAGAGAGAGAGAGAGCACGAGAGGGGGGAGGGCCAGAGGGAGAAGCAGACTCCCTGCCGAGCAGGGAGCCCGATGCGGGACTTGATCCAGGGACTCCAGGATCAGGACCTGAGCCGAAGGCAGTCGCCCAACCAACTGAGCCACCCAGGTTTATGCAGAAAAATAAAACCGCTTACCTTCAAAAAAAAAAAAAAAGTTTTCAAAATTGAAAATCACTGATAATGAAACCAGAGTAAGAACTGCTCCAGACCGAGTCACTGCTGTTTGAAAGCCATTCTATATTCTATTCTGTACTTTCACAGACTCATCACTGATACATTAACTAAATCTTAACTCACATCCAAAAGCCACAAAAGCATATGCCAGAATCTATTTGAAATGCCTCATATTTTATTTTTTCAACAAAGGCCATAATAATGCCTCATTGGTTTTGAGTTGTGGTTTTCTGTCACACTTGTAGTTAACCCCTTTCCTTCTCCATAACGGTGTTTTTTTACTTCTTTTTTAAAGCTACTAAAGTATCCTGGATTAATATCCAATAATTTACAGCCCTAATATTATTTGGAAAGGAATACCTTTAAAAATGAGTAAGAAGACGTGAATAGACCTCCCAAAAGGAGCAGTAATAAATATCTTATCATTGGAGGGGGTTACTGTTCCCCAGGAGAAGACAAGAAAAACCTGCTTGGAACAGCCAGCCACATTTATGGTGACACCCAGCCTTTTGGACGAGTGTACACAGCTATGCATCTCTCTGTGTGTATGATCTATCCCATCTTAGGAGGACGACACATGAGACAACTTGTCCCTTGTTCACACATGTCTCTGATGTCAGTGGAAATAGGCCGTAAGATTTGCAGGCCTCCCCCCACCCCCACCCCGCTTCCTTTCTTTGGTTCGCTCTTTGGCTTCATCCTGAGGCTGAGGCATTTCCAGGAGATACATCCAGCCATAACAAAGCTCTGAGGAGCAGGAGAGCATTTCTTCCCAGGGCTATCTCGAGTGAGAAAACTCTTTTTCCAGAAACCTCCCAGTAAGACTTCCCTTCGCATCTCATTGGGCAGAAGTGAGTCATATTCCCAAACTAATTCCTGGTGAGAGGAACAGAGTAACTAACCATGATGAGCCTGGACTAATCGTCTGAACATCGAGTGGATGCGGGGGGAGGTGGGGGCCGTGAGGTGGTGGGATGGGGACTAACACGGAGGCACGCACATGTCCCTTCACGCTGACTGCCCAGCACAGAGTAAGCATTTTCACTGGGGAGACACAGGGTTGTGTATCTTTGACTGATCGGCCGCGTCCTTTACTCACAAAGAGTCCGTTTGATTGACTTTTTTTTTTTTATGTAAAGACTGAGATTTGCTACTTCAGCAAATCATTTCGTTTGAGTTTCTGCATATCTGAAAGAGATTAATTTGATTTTTCTAAACCTGGTTACCATGGTTTACTATCATTTAGCAAGCCCTGCCTTAGAAACCAGCAGCCCGAGCTGTTTACACCTGGAATGCTCATCGCTTGCCTGCCTGGCGCATCGGGAGCCTACCAGCAGCTCCTGAACACATTGCTTCGAGTCTCCCCACGAGGGGCCTCACAGACATCCCCGGGTGGGGAAAGCACCGCGCGGGCCTCTACCTTTTCGTGGCCCGTGGCGACCACCGGTGGCACAAGAGAACGTGGTTCAGAGCCATCCTGACTGTCCCTCATTTCCACACTTCCAATCCAAAACGAAGCACACGTTTTATAATGCATGCAAAATCCATTATTCTGTACTGAACACAGAAAACACAGTAAAGAGAGGGTGGTGCTCTTTGAAGATTCTTTTTGGATGTTTCTCATATAAATATTTTTTTCTCATATAACAAGAAAAAAAAAATAACACACTAGTGGGAGTCCAAAGCATTGTTACACCACAGAGAGGCAGCTGGTTTTCAGACAGCTTCGCAAAGTAACATCTGCCGGGGGACGCAACACCTGTCATAACGAGCACATTCCCGTCACCGGCAACTCTGGTACACATTGCCAAAAGCAATTTGTCAAAGCAACTACAGGTCATCATCTAAACACCCGTTAGAAATCAAGGGCACCTTCAATCTTTGTAAGCTCACCTATCAAATGATCTGCACTCAAAAGCCCTACACAGGGGATGAGTGCCTATCTGACTGCATACAACAGGTCTGAACAATGGGTAATTATTTACGGGGACATTTATAAAGGGTGTCATCCTCGAGGAAGTGTGGCAATTCCCCTAAGCGAGCAATAACAACATACTCATGCTGAATTTTCAAGAAACAAAATAAATATCACCTGTCATTTGGATGAGTCACTGCTATTTCAACTTGAAAGTTACACTTAAAAACAAAACAAGCTACAAGATTATATGCTTCCAGCCAAGTCCACTATCTAGTGGCAAACAGCCAAAGTCCTGGAATTACTGCAAATGGTAGAAGTACATTCATAAAATATCAGAGTCTCCAGTAGAGCAGTGAAGTGCTCACTCAGGGGCCTCTCAGAGGAGAGACGCTATTAGGGAAAATAACCTGTTTTCAAAAAAAGTGGCTCACACAGCCCATTTTCTCTATTCAGGAAGGCTTCTACGTCCCTCCAGCTCTCTTCATCCCTGTCCCTAGACAGACTCTCCTCTCTTCATTCCATCCTCTAGCTTCCTCCACTGCAAGCTTCCTTCTTGAGAGAAGCCAATGAGCTACGGTTCCCTCTCTACCGCCTCCACGCTAAAGGCACGATCAGAACTCTCTGAAACATTCTAGCCAGCACCTCCGTGTGACGGCAAAATAGAAGACTCAATTTAAATAGAAGACTCAATCTAAAAAGAGGTCATAGTGCTCAAGAATGGCAGCTCTAGGTGGTAACAATTAGCACGTTACATAGAGCTTCCATAGGTCCATTAGTAGATCTGGGTTATTTTCAGATGGTTCTAATGATATTAGGGAAAAAACAAAAAACAAAAAATGAAGTATTTGTTTATAACTCTGAGGAAGCAAATCACCAAAACACAAATCACTGACTACAAAACCCACGCCTTCTGCTCCCTGGGTGAGGTGACAGGGGACAATTCCCCACTAAGGCCTCAAAGAGATGCAGCCCTATCTAACAGAGCTTCTCACCAGCACAGTTGGCCATCATTTCAGAGCCATGTGCGGAAGGTTTAAAAAAAAAAAAAAAAGCCCAAATCTCCTTCCCCCTATGCCCAGAGATCCTATTTTGGCCCAGGCATGACTGTGGTCAATAAATCCAGGAAGAGACATCGTTTGGAACATCCCGGAATTTGGAAGGCCATTTTAATTAAAGACACATGGCAGCCTCTGGGGAGTAGGAAAGTGAGCAAGGACAGTGACAGAGACCCACCGGGCCAACCGTGAGTCATAGCTGCAGAACAAGGGACAGTCAATATGTGGGCATCCCTGTCACCCACACTTGTGCTGGAAAAACTAGCTAACATTTATTTAGTGCCTCTATAGATCAGATACCGTCGTTAACACTGCGTATTTCAATACATTTAATTAGCATAAAACTTCTGAGATTGGCACTATTATTATGCCTGTTTTATGTATGAGGAAGCAGAGACAAAGAAATACTAAGTAACTAATTCAATGTGATAGAACCAATAACGGAGCAGAGCTGGGATCTGAACACAGGTCTGGCTCAGGAATCAACGCTTTTAGGAAAAACATACTATAGTGCAAAACCTTCCTGCTTTCATGATACAAGACTATTTTACAAGTTTAGGAAGACTACTCGAAAACAAATGAGGGACATTAAGATGATTATGACATTGTGTGATGGCTAAAGCACCAGAAATGGTATAGCATGTTCACTCAAAAATCAGAAGGGAAATGCATCCCTTATTGACTCAGCAAATACTTACTGAACACCTCTTTTGTGTGTGGTACTCAGTACTATAAGAGGAATAGGACATAGTCTGTGTCCTTAGGGGCTCTTACCCTGGTAGAAATGTAAGAATAAGCAATTATTGGAACATATGCAAGCTATTACTCATCATTTGTCCTCTATCTAAGAAACGTGTAGAAATTAAAGCATTTG
This sequence comes from Neomonachus schauinslandi, assembly GCF_002201575.2. Lineage (NCBI taxonomy): Eukaryota > Metazoa > Chordata > Mammalia > Carnivora > Phocidae > Neomonachus > Neomonachus schauinslandi. The sequence goes on along the minus strand of NC_058404.1, from coordinate 6,412,184 downwards.
TGATCTGGTATGCAGGGTCTTTTCTTTCTCTCTTTTTCTTCCTCATCTTTTTTTTTAACCACTGTCAAAATAAGTATACTCGTATATTATGAGGTACTGGGGCCTTCGTTTCCCTCTAAGCCTCCACGCTAATGAAAGGCAGCTAAAACGTTTCTGGGCTCTGACCCACAGCTTGTTCTCTAATGGGACACCCTCGCTTGGCAGAAGTGGCTCCCAAATGTGGTTTTATAACACAGCCACTTGTGAAAAGCCATCCAAGGGGATGATTTACCTTAAAAGAAAAATTTTGCTGAGGATAATAATATTTTGAACAACAACAAAAATGACAGAAGTAGTAGAATAAACGAAAAAAGCTTTGGAGAAAAAGAATTTTCATATATGTTTACCATAGGACTAGGATTCATCTTATATATAGCTTCTTCAGACTCTTTGTCTGACAATATTAAGCAAGCAACAGAAAACAGGTTCAAATTGCTCATAACATGTTATATTTCTCCCTCTGAAAAGACGGGAGAAATATGTCTCCTTGTCATTAATGTACATATTATACGATTATAGAAGTCATGAAATTGCCTAACTGGATCTCAAAATAAAAGAGGTTCAATGAATTTATAAACATGTATTTAAAGTAAGAATTCTAAAAAAGATAGTTTCCCACTGATTTACAAATTGACTTTTCCCAATAAAAATGGGTACTAAACCAAAAAACCTCCAATGGTAGTTATTGTTCTGAGATTCTATAAATCTTTATTGAATTCTTTTTGTTATCAGTATTCAAGAGATGTTTTACTGTGTCTTGCAAACAGTAACTTGAATGTTCATCTTAAAAATCCTTGCCATTGACTTAGTTTCTCACTGCTCTGTTCTCAGAGAAGGATTTATTCTGTGTCCACCTTGGTTGCTTTTTTTTTGTTTTGTTTTTTAATGGCTGTTAAAATTCACTCATTATTTCCAGGAATGGTAGACTGAGTAGTTCAGAACAACCTCCCCACTGTGAATAATCAGTAAAGCTGACAAGATACAAGCAAACAAGCAAACACCAGCTATCTGAAGGTACAGATGAGCTGATGAGACAGTGAATCACAGAAGGGGACACCTTCAGAGGTGACAAGATACAAGCAAACAAGCAAACACCAGCTATCTGAAGGTACAGATGAGCTGATGAGACAGTGAATCACAGAAGGGGACAACTTCAGAGGTGAGTCAGCATCGGAAGCCCATTTTCCCTAGGGGATAGTTGGCCTCACAGAGTTAGAAGCCTGACCTCAAATCATCTCAATTCCTGGTATGAAGATAAATCAAAAATAACCAGGCATATGAGAGGAACACATGACTGAAAACAAAGAGAAAGAACAGATTACAAAGACAGAAACTAAATGGAGCTAGAAAATGGAGTTATCTGGTAGAGACTTCAAAATAAATGTGTTTATTGTGCTCAAAGAAAGACAAGATTAATAATTTTGGCAGAGGACTGGAAAGGATAAAAAGACATCCAAATAGAATTATGAGAACTGAAAAATACAATAAATGGAATGTAAAAACTAAATTTATGTTTACCATCAGAACAGACATATAAAGAGGGAAAGGCAGAATGGAAAAGAAATAAATAGAAAATATCCAGAATGATATGAGGAGATACATAAGGACAGAAATTTGAAAAGCCATTAGCAGCGTGCCTGTGTGGCTCAGTCAGTTAAGCATCTGACTCTTGGTTTCAGCTCAGGTCATGATCTCAGGGTCCTGAGATCAAACCCCACATCGGCTCCATACCCAGTGGGATTCTCTCTCTTGGGATTCTCTCTCTCTCTCTGTCTCCCTCTGACACTTCCAACCCCTGCTCACACACACAATTTCTCTCTCTCAATAAAATAAAATAAAATAGAAATAAAAATAGACATTTCTCCAAAGAAGACATCCAGATGGCCACCAGACACATGAAAAGATGCTCAACATCACTGATAATCAAGGAAATGCAGATTAGCCACAATGAGATATCACCTCACACCTGTCAGAAGGACTAGAATCAAAAAGAAATAACAAGTGTTGGCAAAGATGTAGAGAAAAAGGAACCCTTGTGCACTGTTGGTGGGACTGTCACTGTGGAAAACAGTATGGCGGGCTCCTCAAAAAATTAAAAATAAAGATACCGTATGATCCAGTAATCCCACTCCTACATATTTACCTGAAGAAAACAAAAACACTAACTCAAAAAGATATATGCACCCATGGGTTTATTGCAGCATTATTTATGATAGCCAAGATTTGGAAGCAACCCAACTGTCACTGATAGATGAATGTATAAAGAAGATACAGTGTATATATATATATATATATATATATATATATATATATATATATATAAACAAGGGAATACTACTCAGGCATAAAAAAGGATGAGATCTTGCCATTTGCAATGACATGGACAGAGCTGGAGGGTGTTATGCTAAGTGAAATAAGTCAGACAGAGAGAGACAAATACCATATGATTTCACTTACATGTGGAATCTAAAAAAGAAAACTAATCGAACAAACAAACAAAAGCAGAAACAGACCCATAAATACAGAGAACAGGTGCCTGCAAAAGGGGAAGGGGGTGGAAGGATGAGCAAACTGGATGAAGGGGAGTGGGAGATACAGGCTTCCCGTTACAGGATGAATAAGTCAGTAGTTGAAAGGTACAGCACAGGGAACATAGTCAATGGTAGCGTGTGTGGTGACAGATGGTAGCTACACTCGGGTGGCGAGCACAGCATAACGCATACAGTTGTCAAATCACTATGTTGTACACCTGAAACTAATGTTTCAGGGAAATAAACAGTGTGTGTCAACTATTCTTCAATTAAGACCAAAATAATGTAAAAAAATAAATACTTTCAAAACAAAAGTTAAAACAAATATGAGCAAGTGACATAACTAAATTTATTAAACTATTTTTGTTCCTGAGCCTGTCAGTTAAAGGCATGTATACATTATTCTGTATTCTTTTCCCTTTTGACCACTTATTTGTTTTATTAATATCCATGACAGTGATACCACCCTACACTCCCCACTTATGTAGCATTTATCACCCGATGCATACAATACTGCTGGGAAGGGTAAGTCACACAGGTGGTGTTCTCCCATTTTAGGGGCCCTTTAAGGCGAGAGGCTTCCTAAGAATGAAGGGGCAATGCTCCCATCCAGGATGCATGTCTCTAACCCATGTTCTTCCACAGACCCAGTTCAAGGTGATCATCAGGCAGAAGCCAGTCAAGGTCAAACGTCTGAAATATTAACTTCCAAGTTAAACCACATGCTTTGTGATCAGATAGGGTGAAGGGTTTTTATGGTAATAAGTAATCAGTGTTTACTGGGCACTGTCTTTTTTTTTTAAATACAGGCATAATATCAAGAAAGAGATGAGTCGGTACACCTGTTACCCTAAGAAAATACCCATGGGAGGGTGAGAAGTGGGTACATAATATCACAAAGCATGGCAGTCTAAAGTAGGGGTGTGTATGGACTGCCACAGAGTGCTTCAGAAGGAGCAGGGCATAAACAATAGTGCATCAGCCGAATAAATGTCAAAAGGTGTTTGCTTCTTCCCAAAAGAAAGAGGTGAAGTGGCCATACAGCAATTAGGAAGAAAACGAGGACACAGGGAAGCAAACATAAATGCAGCCAGAGGGTCACTGGCTTTCGACAAAGGGGCAGGTGCAGAAAGCTGTGACAGGTGCAGGGATGCTCGCGACAGCCGGAGCACAGGACCCCAGCTGCCTGGTGTCACTTACACCACTCACATGTGAGGGGACTGTGACAATTTCTCTCCCTACAGATCTACTGCTCTACCTGACAGGTGATTCTTTCCATTTGGGGAGTCCTTTTTTTTTTTTGGGTTTTTTTTTTTTTTTTTTTTTTTCTGAGACAACCCAGAATACATCGGTAAAGAAATCAAAGTTGCTGCCACTTATAACAGACTTTCATGGAATCTAATTTTAAACGTCTCTAACCATTGCCAGCATAAGGAAGGTGTCCCTGTTCCTCTTCCTCAGGTAGAGGATCCGCTGCTCGTGTTTGGCTGAAGACCGAGATGCCCCAGTGCCCTCTATGTGGTATCCTTGCTTCCTTTCGGATTGTTCCTTGTTCATCAGGGCCGTCTTCCCACCGTGTGGAAATCAGGTTTCACTATATTATGCTTTCCCGGCCTTGTATGAATGAGACGTAAGATAGTGAGTGGCTGATTTTAAATTTAAGCCATGAGGGCGGATGCAGAAGAATCAGAAATGTCAAGTCCTCCGTACATTATTCACGTACGTGTGCTGCGTGATGAGAGCAGGCGCTATAGCTTCACGAGCTGAAGCACAAAGCAACGGGCACCTTTCACTCCGATGGCTTAAAGTCAAACCTTCATTAGCTCACAAATGAACAAGGTTTGGGTTCTTCCCCTCCTACCCAGTGAGTGTTTATTCAGATTATAAAACAACAATTGTTGGCGCAACAGACACCCTCTGCTTGAGAGAAGCTGTTGGCGTTTTTATAGCAAGAACTGCACTGGCAAAGCGGTGGCAAAGCTCATTCTACCAGTATTAACCCTCCGTCCTGAATGTGACGATGTTCTCAGTTTCATGTCAGAGTTCCCCAACATCCACCCATAATTAATTTTTTAAATAAAATACAAGTTGGACAGACTAGTTTAAGTGACATTAACCCAGAGTCGAACATTATGATGGAGTAGCATTGGAAAGTTTAAAATAATATTTTCACACACCAACCTTTTGGGCTCTCCCTCTTTTCTTTGATTCTTCATGAGGTCTGGTGAGGTCCTTACAGGCTTCTAATGAGCCATCTAAAACATCATGCCTCGTTGGTCCGTTTTTAACACCTGAAATCCAAGAGGATTTGAAGATTAGTTAGAACTTTACATGGACTGAATACTAATGAAACTTAAGCAAAATAAAGATTAATTTATGCATACTGGTAAGATGAAAGTACTAGTCCTTTTAAATATACATTGCATACTTGCTCTGGGAGATCCGTTCAGAACTTTGAGTTTATTCCACTACAATGTCCCCAGCAATTCACTTAACTCAAGGGTCAGAAACAATTTTTGCCTGTCAGGTGACAATGAACCAGTTCTACAGTATCCCATTTGTCCAGTGGATAATGCAAGAAAATGTATGCCCAAAACTTAGGCACTATTCCATCTCCAATTTTTAGATTTTTACATAATGATCAAAAACGAACTCAGAGACAGCAGTTCTGTGTTAGAGGAAATAAGTAATCTCAGTTTTGGGGTCAGATTTACTCTAGAAAACAGTCTTCAGTACAGTACAAAGCTTTAGGTTTCAACCTACAAGTGACAGATGATTCTATTCCCCACAAATTTCCACCTCCGACCAGCATCTTGCCATGAAGACATACAAACCAAAAAGAAGACATTCGTCAGGTGAAATGTGCTTTCATTAGATGCTGAACAGTATAGAAATCCTATGTAACCCACAATGAAGTATGAAATGTCTGCTTTGAATCTGCTACTCATCTCTCTTCCCTCCCAAAATAGTTTGCCTATTATATGACTTGGTTGGTATTTTGAAGGAAGACTAAGAATACCAGCCACCACGTATATGGTCTCAACAGAATAATGCATAAAAGGCAAACAGCAGCCTAGGGGACACTCATGTCCTAGACATATCAAAGTGATGGTGAGCCACTCCACACAACCCACCATCAACATCATCCAACTAGTCAGTCACTGATGCTTTTATCAACAATGTCTAATAATCAGGGGTTACCCACTGGAGATGCAGAGATACACAAACACTGATCCTACTCTTAGGGAGTTTACAACCCAATAGACAGTGTAGACATTGAAAGTGAATATAATACAAGGCAAAAATACACTACATGCCATCAGAAACTAAAAATCATACAACATGAGAACGACTGCTTTGCGAATACTTCAAATAAAATAGGATGCTCTAATAAAAGAGGTAAGATTAATTTTGGAGGGCCTGATTTGAAAGTCTTAACTCTTCTTTCAAAAAACGGGATGTTTATGTCCAAACTCATTAAGTTGTTACATGAAATGTGTGCAATTTTTTTGTATACCAATTACATACCAATAAAGCTTAAAAAAATAAAAACAAAATAGGATTCCTGTTAAGTGAAAACAAAATGCACAACAATGGTTAAATATTTTCTTGAATTCAAGCTACTTGTTGTTATTTGCAGCTTGGACCCTAAAGGTATGTTAAGGTCAGGTTCTGAATGACGTTATACTAAACCCTAATACTAAATCCGTTTTGGAGGTACTCAAACCAATCACACGCTGACCCCACTGTCTCTTTGGTGATCTTTAATATTTGAGGTATATTCCACTTCTCTCCCAGCAAGCTAACCACAGACCTTACTGAGGAGATGGGCTACGGGAAATGTATTCTGAAATTGATAGTCTGTTCTAAGATCCACCTATGCTAAGCTTCTTTTACTCATTTCGAAGGTAAGAGTATCTTATCTATCTATGCATTACTTTCCACTACATTCCACAGTCACTGTTTGAAAACGCTTAGAACTTCTAATTTCTAGGGCAGGATATGGATACAATGTTTCTCATCTTTAAGATCTAAGATTTCAAGTAATTAGAATATTAGAATAAATATTAATTACACCCACCATTCATTTAAAAAAAATCTAAATGTTTACTCAAAGCAAGAGTACAGAAAAATAAGAAAAGTAGAGGACTACAGATATAATTTGGAATCCAATGCACTCCTGTTAATGCACCATGAGTAAGTTTCCTGCTTGCTAGTGGGTCCATGTCGAAAAAGATTGTCATAGCCACCTGCCTCAGTTCTAGCCGGGAATAGGTTGTGAAGCATTTTGTAAACATAAAGATCTAAAAAATGTATCATAACCTCTTAAAACTTAAGACTAATATTACTAATGACATCTTCATGTTTTCTCACATTATGTAATCACAAAACGATACGAGTACAGATGTTCCTCAACTTAAGATGAGTTATGTCCATCCAGGTAAATGCATTCATTCGAAGTTGAAAATATTGGAAGTCAAAATGCGCTTAATGCACCTAACCTACCGAGCATCATAGCTTAGCCTAGCCCACGTTAACTGTGCTCAGAACACTTAAGAGAGGCTACATTTAGTCAATGTTACCTAACACACAGCCTATTTTATAATTAAGTGTTGACTCTCTCATGTAATTTAACGAATACTGTACCGAAAGTGACAAATAGAATGGTTGTATGAGGAAAGGATGGTTGTCAGTGTGTCGGTTATCAACCGTCATGATTGCGTGGCGGCCTGGGAGCTAGGGCTTGCTGCTGTTGCCCAGCATCACAAGAAAGTATGGAAAGAGCGTTATACTGCATATCCACGGGGTATACACCGCATATCACCTGCCCCAGGAAAGATGCAAATTCAAAATTCCAAGTACAGTTTCTACTGAGCGCATATTGCTGCCGCACCATAGTAAAGTCAAAAAATTATTAGGTCGAATCATCGTGAGTTGGGAATCCCCTGAATTATGTGGTTATGTAAAACAGCATCTTGCAAACTCATCTACAGCAATTTGCTACTATGCTTCCTTTAAGGATGTTTCAGTAAACCACAAGCAACTGAAAATGCAAAGTAACTGTAAAAGCTAGTAGGACAGAGCGGCCAGATTTGATTACTTGCCACAGCCCAGCAACAAATACTTCCTCTCCATCTTCCCACTGGCCCACCTCTGATGACTCTTGCTGTTTGCTTCAAGTGCTACAGTTTCTCAAGGTAGTCATCAGCTCTCCTCTCACATCCCAAGGGTGGTCTCAACATGTCCCATAACGTCATCCCCTACTCAACAGTCCCAACTCCATGTCTCTTGCCAAGAGGTGTGTCCCAGCAAGGGTATGATTTGATATATCCAACTACCTAACAGACCTCTATCTTGAATGTCGCAGAGAAATTTCAAACAACACACCCCTGGTCCCTGTCTGATGAATGTTATCAGCCATCTACGGGTCAAGGTTGAAAATCCTAGACTCCTGTCCCTCTCTTCATTGTCATTCCAACTTCATGATACAAGTGATTCCCTTAGTTTTCAAAAAAACGGTCAGAGAGAAGAGACCCTCACAGCCCCAAAACTTTTACCGTTAAATTATACTGCCTGAGATTTCATCAATTAGAAATTTGTTTGGGTTAACAATATCATCATATGCAAATACATCCAGGAAGGTTGGAAAGCAAACTTGTTCACTTCTCAGTGTGAATTAGTTAAATCACTACCTCCACTCACCTAACAGGGATGAGCAGGATTAAGAGGTGGTTTTGATACTAAGTGACTCTTGGAGGCAAAACCAGGCTAAGGCAGCATAAAGACATACTAACCTAAGTGCTAGGAAAGGGAGAGAGGTGCAAAAAAAAAAAAAAAAAATGGGTAGAGAGACTTAAGAAATGTCCTTAAGACAAACTTGGTCCACGTCGATACTGTGCTCAGGGAAGAGGAGTAAGAAATGCACTCTTATTTCCAACATCTATCCCCCTGCATATCCTACTTTTTTACTTCCAAGACACAGAATTAAGACTAACACTAGTACTAGTAATACATCTAAACACTCAGGATTCATTGGTACAAAACATTAAAACACTCTGCAAGATCAACTGTTATCAATGATGAAAAGGTTTCTGAAGGCTGATTTAAGAATCCATATATTTAACATGTAAAAGCATATCCCAAAACTTAACAATATCTCACCAGGAAATTTCTTCTGAGTCCCTAAAATCTGAATAATGAGTTATTTAAGAACAACATAGAATGTAAAATCTTAGACAGTAGAAAAAGCCTTAAAAGACTCTTAGGAAAAATCCTTTCCATATATACTTTTGGGATTTGAGATACATGCAAGTTATTCATGTGTTCTATGCAAACAAAACTCAGCTAACCAAAGGAAAAAATATATATATATATATTCATCTAATAAAATATGAATTCAAAAATAAATCTAATCATGATCACCAAAAGATGTGGAATATTTTCCTTTATAATCACTGTAGAGATCATTAAAATGTGATTTTAATATGTAAACTCGTTTTAATACTATATAACCTTTACCATTGGAGCAACATCTTTCAAATTCCCTGATACTTGCATATGATTTATCTTGACTGTATCTTCCCTAAGCTCTGTTAAGGGAAAGGGATAGAGCTTCATATCAACCTTAACTCCCCCTGTATTTATGCCAATACCTTGTAGGTGAATAGCAAACATATTAATGAATAAATGAAATAGATGAACAAATCAATCAAATACTGAATAGATTGTAACACCTTCCTTATAGCCAGTCTTCCTGTTAAGGCTGACCAACCTACACTGAGCTGTTGGGATTGCTTACCTACAGTGAGTAGACTGGCAGGTTGTGGAGAAAAGGCTTGAGAGAAATACTCTTCTCAATACAACACTTGTGTATTACTTGAATTGTCAAAAGATTCAATCATTACTCTTCAATTTAAAATATTTAAGAAATACATATATAGGTATGCCTAGTTACTTGGTACAATAGTTAATTCACACTTTCTCTTGAAGAAATACTCAGAATATGCAAAATATTGAATAAGAATATCTAAATGCCTATGACTGGATGGGCTTCAGTTCTTATTAAATATTTTTTTAAGATTTTATTTATTTATTTGAGAGAGAGAGAGAGCATACTGCAGGGGGAGCAGCAGAGAGTGAGGGAGAAGCAGGCTCCCCACTAAGCAGGGAGATGGATTCAGGGCTAGATCCCAGGACCCTGGGATCATGACCCGAGCTGAAGGCAGACACTTAACCAACTGAGCCACCCAGGCGTCCCCCTACTGAGCCATATTAATCATTCTCTAAGCAATAGTACTATTCATCATGCTTTTTCCTGTGAAGCCAGGATGAAGCCTCATAATCCTTCCCAACCCAGAGCTACAGGCAGTGACCACTGAGCAAGGGAAGTCAGACAGACACCATGTGTTCTATCACAGGGAGGAATGCACTAAGAACAGCATCGTATCATGAAGGCTGTGAGGTAATTTAAAATATGTGCTTCAGCATAGACAGTATGATACGATTTTGTGTGCTAATTCGCCTCCATCCAAAACAGCCACTGCGGGAGTGGTCAGTTAACAGGTTAACAAATACCACACTCAAGAGACAACTCCCAGAAATCCTTCTGCCCAGTTGTTATTAGACATTTTGCTAATTGGCAAAATGGATCAAAGAAATGAGCTATAACTGGTGACGTCATCAGTTTGTTAATCAGCATAATGCATGTCAGAAATGTTTCTCCAGTTAAATTCATGGACTCAAGAAAACTGGAATTGACTAATAGATTACAGGGGATCCCTCTCCCCATGCATGAATAACCCAGCATGAGCTGCAGCTGGTATCCCTGGGGGTGACATCCAAGACTTGATCCCTAAACGGCCCTATGAGAAACTGCAGGGTCAAAGGATATATGGTGGCCTGATGCTGACAAGTTTACAGAAATATAACCCTAGAATTTTGTCTGTGGCTAGTACATCTTTCAGATAAGGCATGGAGGGTTCACCTGAAGGACAACACCTGGAACTTCAGCATACACGTCTGTATTGTGGACAGTTCTCCATCTGCTTGCCAGTAGATGTTTAACGTCTGTGTGTCTGAGACTAGAAGAGTCTAGTCTAACCTTCATCAAACTCTAATAATTGGTGACTACTCCCTATGAAAAGGAATCTATAGTTGGCCAGGGCCAAACTGCTGAGATACAGCACATGTGTGTATTGACATGTAAAATTTTATCAAGCACAGCCAAGAAGAAAGTTGCATATTAAACCAATGGACAATGTGAGGATGTGGGTATGAAAAGGATTTCCTTCTGTTTTGCCAGTGACCATGAGGCACCACGGAATAATCTCAGCCACCTGTGTCACTGAGAAACAAGCAGGAGCCAACTGTGTGCTGATTCAGCACGACCCATCAGCTTTCATCTACTCGGCAAGGAAAATCAGTCTCAGGCGGCGGTCTCAAGAGCTCTGGTGAGCAGTGCCATGGGTGGTGGAAAGCCATCTCAACAGATAAGTAACATCAAGCAGCTTTATACACTTTCTGTCCTGTGGTGTCAGAGGTTAAAACAAGAAGCGAGATCTCCACTCCCATGCAAATGTGATGTGGACATACTTCCTGCACTCAAGCTACCGTTCCAGGTTTTCTAGGCCTCGAGGCAAGAACAACCAAATACTGAGGAGCTTCCACCTAATCTTCACTGGAAGTGATTCATCTGCAATGTGAGAACACACTGAAAGCCACTATCAAGTGAAGACTGTAACAGATTTCCAAAACGGCTTCTATGCAATGAACATGCTTGATGAAAACCATCTGCTTATGGACTGACAGCAGTTTTTGGCAGTACCTATCTGTATGAAAAGGCATTTTCAAAAGGAAAACACATAAAATCTTATTGTGTGTCTACCTCAGTAAATATTTGCCATCAGTTTTGATGATGGGAAGACTCAATTTGAACCCCAATTAAGTGAAAAGTTATTCCTCTCCCGAAAATAGACTTCTGTTCTTCTCATTAGACTTATATTACAAAAACTTCACGCAATTTTATGTGAGTTGTGTCAATAAAAATTTTGTTAAAAAATGTCTTTTTTTTCTCTTAAGGTAAGTACCTACATATCTTGATTTTGCCTCCTGGGTCACAAAGCCTGAAATAGTGTCTGATTCATTACTGAAAAAATTACATTCATTACTGTCTGATTCATTACAGAAAAAATTCATTGACCCACCTGAAGTGGATTATATTATATTAAAAATGATTATATTAAAAAATGAAGTTAGATCTGTTACTCTATTGATGCCAGTATGGAAATATCTAACATTTTGAAAAAGCAAATCTTAAGGGGCACTTGGTTGGCTCAGTTGGTTAACTCTTGGTCTCAGGGTTGTGAGATGGAGCCCTGAGTCGGGCTCCGTGCTGAGCATGGAATCTGCTTAAGATTCTCTCTCTCCCTCTGCCTCTAACCCCTGACTCAGGCTCTCTTTCTCCCTAAAATAAATAAATAAGCAAATCTTAGTAAGATAACATAATCCTGTAGATGCAATAAAATCCCCTTGAAACAACTACTTGCACCTGTTGGGTGCACACACACAGTGCCTGGAAGGAAAAACACTGAACCACTGGCAGCATTGTTTCTAGCAGACACTCTGACCGGTTCGTTCTCCATGAAGCATCCCCATGAAGCATCCCGGGTGATGTGTACCACAGAAATCACATCTGGCGACTCCCCTGTGTAAAACCCCCAGGGGCCTCCCATCACACTTAAAGCAAACCACTCCAAGTCTTGTCAGGTACTCAAGCCCTGGGATCTGGCTCCTGGCTGCCTTTCTAATTCATTTCTTCCCAGCCTTCCTTCAGCCCAGTGAGATGCAGCCTCACTGGCCTCTGTGCAGTCCCTGCAAGCATATTCTACCTCAGGACGTTTGTACTCGCGGTTTCCTCAGGCTGAACTGTGATTCGAGCAGTCACAGGGCTCCCTCCTCTCTGTTGCCTGGCCTGAGATCTAAGGTCACCCCTGAGAACTGCCTGCACGGCTGTGGTTGTGCGTGTCACACGGCTCGCGGACTGACGTTGTGCTCACCTTCCTCCACTGTGCCTTACTCACTAGGCGTGGCCTCTGTGAGGGACACACCCTGTTCCCTCCTCCGCCATCTCCCAGCAAGCTAGACGGGTGCGCGGGACACACACGTGTCCGGGGAACCAACAGAAAGAGGTAAGCGAGCAGGAGGACAGGAAAATCTCCTCTTTTTAGCAACTTCTGTTACAGTGAGCGTATATTTGCATATTGTTTATAAAATGAGAGAAGTTTAAAAACAAAAAAATTACTAGTTAATGCAAATTTCAGAGATTATTAAAAAAAACAAGTAAATAACAGTTTCTCTCTCTGTTCCTATTCTCCTCATATTTGTTAGTGAACCTCCCTGTAACTTGTTCTTGTGACCCTAACTGCACACTATCTACCTTAGAGATCAACAAGGGCAATGAGTACAAGTGAACTGAAAACAAAAACTGAAAAAAGACTTTTATTTCAACATAGACGATTTGGAGGCATCACTTGATGTACAGAGTATTTTTACCGATCCCCAATTCCAGCATATACAGACTGTCGACAGGAAGCTGCAGGCTCTACGCTTCTGTCTGCGGAAAACTCCCAGACAGAGGTGGGGAACCAGCTGGGCTAATCGTAGACAACTTAAAACATCAGGGAGTGTTTATAGCAGCAATGTCCACAATAGCCAAACTGTGGAAAGAGCCAAGATGTCCATCAACAGATGAATGGATAAAGAAGATGTGGTAGATATATACAATGGAATATCATGCAGCCATCAAAAGGAATGAGATCTTGCCATTTGCAACGACGTGGATGGAACTGGAGGGTATTATGTTGAGTGAAATAAGTCAAAGAGAGAAAGACATGTATCATATGATCTCACTGATATGAGGAATTCTTAATTGCAGGAAACAAACTGAGGGTTGCTGGAGTGGGGGGTGGGGTGGGAGGGATGGGGTGACTGGGTGATAGACACTGGGGAGGGTATGTGCTCTGGTAAGCACTGTGAATTGTGCAAGACTGTTGAATCTCAGATCTGTACCTCTGAAACAAATAATGCAATATATGTTAAGAAAAAAAAAAAGAAGAAGAAGAAGAAGGTAGTGGGAGGGGAAGAATGAAGGGGGGAAATCGGAGGGGTAGATGAACCATGAGAGACGATGGACTCTGAAAAACAAACTGAGGGTTCTAGAGGGGAGGGGGGGTGGGAGGATGGGTTAGCCTGGTGGTGGGTATTGAGGAGGGCACGTTCTGCATGGAGCACTGGGTGTTATGCACAAACAATGAATCATGGAACACTTCATCTAAAACTAATGATGTAATGTATGGGGATTAACATAAGAATTAAAAAAAAATCACAAAAAAAAAAATTAAAAAAATAAAACATCAGAGAGTCTTGATTTTCTTACTCTAAAACAAAGGGATCAGATTTAGGCTAGACAATACATAAGTCTCTCCTGCCCTAACATGCAATGATCTTCTGTCTCTGTGGAATGACATAAAACAAGGCGACTCTAAAAGGTATCTTTATATTAGACCACACAGAATGTCTGTTCCATCTCTGAGTAAAATTTAGTGACTGCAGGGCCCTGGCTGCACCCCACTGCTGTGACAGCCCCCATCATGTGATGCTGAAATCTGAAGTCTCCTGAAAGGCCCAGTGCTTGCCCCTCATGGTCCCCCACGCGCCCCAAACCCCAGGGGACGGTGGACACGGGGCTGAGTCCTAGAACATCCTGCTTCCAAGGAGAACTGCACTCTTATCTTAACAACACTGGGGTTATGGGGTGCACCACACTGTCTGAAACCAGCCTTTTTTTCATTTAATTTATATTCGCATGCCATTAAATATTATTCAGAGGCTTTAAAAATAAATAAGATAAAAACTGAGAAAAATGAGAATGTAAGCTTTAAGAACAGGATATTCTTAACTACCAAAACAATTCTATATATCTACTGATTTATAGTAACCTTAGAGTCAACAAGATTTTAAAATAAACATTTTGAAAACACATACTAAGCCTAACCCAACATAAAATATAGTTTGTCAAATTTATTTTCAGAAAGCTAAGATAAAAAAATAAGGTTAAAAACATACAAAATTAATTCTTATGTGAGACTATTTTGGGGAATTTATACCCAACCAAAAGATACACATCAGTGATTATTTCCACACCCATAACTTTTCCATCTTGAAAAGGGCGGTTAAAATCATGGTGAGAGCAGACAAATAGTGAAGAATAAAGTTGGTCTTATGAAAATTTTAGCCTAATCTTTACATAAAGATGGTTAAAGTTCAAGATTTCATCACTTTTGACTGCTGACATTTATTTGTGCTTGTAATCAGAAAGTGTGAAATGTTTTCTAATGTTACTTTTGACACAATTACCACAATTACAGAATTCGTTACGATGGTCACAATTAAATTACACACAGGAGAAAATCTATTTAAGTGATACGCTTAAAGCAAAATAAATAGAAGCCAAACAAGGCCTGTTACAATGAACTTCTTACCCTGAGCAAAAAAAATTTTTTTTTTCTTTGTAACTAACATTGCCCAAAGTTTCTTCAAAATAAATACTGATAATATATTTCCACATTTACTTTCTTGTACCTTCTCTTTTCTTGATGGAATCAATACCTATACTGCCTTACTTTCCCTTCTAAAATAAACAGTCTCAATCCTCTAGCAGAACGCTTCTGTGCACAAGGTCACGTTATCTTTGTAAGAGGCTCCAGAGACAAGGGAGTGTTTGCTCTAGTCAACTATTCACATTAGGCATCACTGGCTCTTGGGCCCTACACGGAAAGGCTTGGGACAGATGTATTCCTAACAGCAGACTGGACCCAGGCACCTAGAAACTCCAGAGGGGGGTGAGCACCTATGCCTACAGAATGCATCACTGGAAAATATCACACACACATTCTTTAAAATTAAAAAAAGGAAAAAAGGAACTATTTAATTATGGAAAGGTGGTGATGACATTACAAGACGGCCACACCAGCACATATTCCTGCAACAAAGGTACTTGTAAAGGAGATTCACATACTTCCATCACGTCCACTGGATGACGGTTCCCTTCCTTCTGTAGCTTTGTCCACAGTACAATCACCCACAAAATCGAGCTCATGATCACACTGCGCTTCACCACCAGATGAATTCCACATTCGAGAAGTGCTATCTTCTTTCTGTGCTCTTCTCATGTCCAGCAATTCTTTCATTTCTGTGCTGCTCCCTTCCAGAGGAGTGAAATCGCCATCAAGTCCCTCCCCTCCATGCCCCTGCGGCAGAGCGGGCTCATCATCCACATGGCAGCATCTGTTCCCCTCTGCATGCGGGCCTGCTCTTCTCTGAGCACCAGCCTGCTGACAACAGCCTGGGGTTCCTTCAGCAGCACACATTCCCTCAGAGGTCAGGCAACCCCACATTGTGTCTGCCGTGTGCTGTGTAGGCTTCTGAAGACTGCAGCTAGTTTTTGCTGTTACATCGGTCATGTCGACTGACCTGGGATTTTTACCAATGCAGGAAAAGTCAGCCATCTGCAGTAGGTTTCTTCTTTCCCTCTGAGAAAGACCTCCCCTGCAGCTGAACCGAGCAAGGCCTGCAGATGGCTGAAATCCAGGAAGAAGAGCCTCTGAATTCCTTTCCCTAAGATTATCAGGTGAAAAATAATCATCGTACGAGGACACCCCACAGCCAGGGGTCTCAACAGCACACCCGGCTGGGAGCTGCAGGCGGCTTCCCGATGTCCACAGCTGCACCCGCGGCCCGGCAGGCTTCCCACCACACCCCTTCTTCTTCAGTCTCTCTTCGGGGGGCGCATCCGAGCTCTCAGACATTCTTTTTCTCTTTGCTGAAGAGCTCTTGGATCGTGAACGTCCCGAAGGGCGGCGTTTGGTTGCAGATAACGTAGGGGACAAGCTGTATTTCTCAACAAACACCATCCTGGCCGCGTCCTGCTTGTCCGGGGTGACTACCTCACCTGCAGGATCTCCCGGCTGAAGAATCTCTTCTTTGGAAAGACTACCCATGGGTTTCCGAGGAGTTAACTGACTGAGGTAACTGGGAGATGCTGATGAATGGATGCTACTTGTCTTCAGTGCAGGTGAAGGAACACACACATCACTTTTAATTTCATCCACAATTCCTCCCAGTTTCCCTTCCTGACTTCCACATCTCGCGTTTCCACAAAGATCGTCAAAAGACGAGTGCAGGTCACCAGCAAAGGATTCATCTGGAAAGTATTAATGAAGAATTAACTTTTTAAATGGTTTCAATTATTATAAAAGTAACTTTCGGTTAACCGATAAAGCAGTACTTCTTAAACATAGTTATTGGTTAAAAAGAGTACCGACCATATCCTGGTTCTTCTCATTTCCACCTGAGGACACCTTTCAGGCCAGCATTTTTCACTAAGGAACCGGGCACTGAGGGCATGGGGACTGTGGGGAGGGCGGGGACAAACCTCTAAAACTGTTATGCTCACTTTCTGAACATTCATATGCATGTGCACTTCCTTCCAGGAAAAGCATCCAAACCTTGTCATTAAATTCTCAAGGAGGTCAATAATTCTAAAAGGTAAGAACTAATGCTACCATCTACATCAAGGTCTAGTCTTCCACGAAGCAGCCCACCTGAATTCTCTGTCCTCCACGCGCAAGTCCTCATGCTGCATTTATACTCAAAAGCAAACCACCTGGGAGATCTTATGGTTCTGACTTCCCACATGTTCTGTACATTTCTTGAGAGCATTGCTAGGCTGCCACCCATCTCCTGAAAACTATACACACGTTTCTACCTCCAGGCCTTGCCTTCACTCCACGCTTTAATCTGGGTCAGTCCTACTCAAAACCCACCTCAGATGTTGAAAAATCTCCGAGTCCTCCCACTTCACCAGGGCTAGTTACACACATCCTCCTCTGTTACGCAGAGCTTTGCCGGAAGTTCCCAAAAGCATGTGTCCTATTATTATTAGTATTCCTATCTGTCCCTCTCAATAGCCTAGAAGCTCCCAGAGCACAGACACTATTTTCTGGAATCTGAAGCCTTTAACCCAAAACTACTAAAGGCTCTCCTTCTAAAGAAGAACGGAAGTAACCAGCAGGGAGTGGAGGGAAGCCCCTAGCGGGGGTGGCACTGTCCCCACACCAAGTCAGGGAGCCTGCGTGTCTCCACGTGAGGAGCTAGAAATACAAGACACTTTTAGCATTAGCAGCTCAACAAGCTTAACACACTTTTCAAAAAGCTGACAAGCAGTGTGCATGTCATGAAGCATAAATCCTGAGGTCAGACTGCCTAAGTTCGAATCCTGGGCTAGCCACTCACAACCGATGTCAACTTTTACGAGCTGTTTGACCTCTCTGGCCTAGTTTTCTCATGGACACAAAGGGAGTGACAATGGTATGTACTTCATAGGGCCAGTGAGAGCATTAAATGAGGTATAGCATATAAGACACAGAGACCAGCGCCCAAGACTGGAAAAATGAACTCTCTGTTAGTTACTACCACTCGTGTCCAACTTATATAAAATAAGTACATCACGTAAAAAATAAAAAGACGGAGATTATTTAAGACAGATGCGTAATTTTGATACACACCAAGAGATTATAAAAATAAGCCACACTTAAAGGAAGCTGTGATTTAAACTCCTGACACCTTCCTACTATTTGTCATCTGTCACTGTTGTGGCTTTCGTAGCTCTGCTACTTACCTGGGCCCTTCTATAGGTGACACTGGGTGCTTATATCACATTTCTTAAAACTTACTCAAAGGAAAGCCATATAAGCATGAAAAATTATCATTCAAAGTGAAACACAGGCTCCCACATTTAAAGTGTACGTATAATATAAAACCCTAATTTTTTTTTTTTTTTAAAGATTTTATTTATTTGGCAGAGAGAGACATAGCAAGAGAGGGAACACAAGCAGGGGTTGTGGGAGAGGGAGGCAGGCTTCCCACGGAGCAGGGAGCCCGATGTGGGGCTCGATCCCAAGACCCCGGGATCATGACCTGAGCCGAAGGCAGACGCTTAACGACTGAGCCACCCAGGTGCCCCTAAAACCCTAATTTTATTCTTTCCTACACTCTGCTTCTAGGCAGAAAATCTGCCATTTACCTTCTAATTTTTTTAATGATGTCTGCACACCTCACTTACCCCCTTCAGTCACATGTCCCACAGTCTTTACCCATGGTGTGAAACAAGCATTTCTCATACTGTTCTCAGTAATACACAGTTTATACTGCATGCAAGTTAGTACATACAACATGAATTTTTAAAAAAATGAGCAACTGATTCTGCGCCAAGAAATTAAATGCCTAGGAGAAAAACTGTAGGAGCCAAAAGGAGGTTTAACTCATGCAATTTCTTATGCCCTAATTGTATTACAATACCTATTTTTTATTTTAATACCTAATTTCAGGGTAAAATTCATGAATTCTAGTTTTTAACCAACTGTTCTTGGCATCAGAAGATACTCCAAATAAGAAAATCACCATGTTCTCATAGTTTAAATATATCACAGAAAAGAAAATAATTTTACCTGAACACAAAGTATCATGTGAAATGTTCCAAGAAGCTTCCCATGGGGAGTTAGCTGGGTTATCATGAGACTTCTCAAGCATCTGCGAAGCTGAAAACATAATCGCACACTTCATCAGATACAACTCTGACATGTTAGTAGGTGAAGCCCATGGTAAGGCAACACATTCTGCTCTTCCACACAAACATCGACTTACACCTGGTACTTCATTTCCCAGACCTACTATAAAACAATAAGCACAAAAAACTTACTCAAATCTATTACGGATGATGAGAATCATAAAAAATAATCTACATGTATCAGGTTAAAAAAGGATTAAACCATAGGATATAAAGTTAGAAGAGATTTTGAGGGGCACCTGGGTTGCTCAGTCGGTTAATGCAGCCAACTCTGGGTTTCGGCTCAGGTCATGATCTCAGGGTTCCTGGATCAAGCCCCACGTCAGGTTCTGCGCTCAGTGGGGAGCCTGCTTCTCCCTCTGCTCTTCCCCTGCTCAAGCTTGCTCACTCTCTCTTAAATAAATAAAATCTTTAAAAAAAATTTTCAATATAACAGAAATAAAGAAAAACAAAAACTAAGGCATGAGATACTTAGTCTAAAAGCAGATTCCCTCAAAAGAAGAGCCTGATTTATTTTTTTTAAAGGAAAACAACCCAAAGATTTTAAAAATTACAAAGGAGCTATAAAAAATAGGATTCTCAACCTATACATCCAACACTACACACCGAATATATGCTTAAAATATATGCTTTAAAACTATAAACTCGACATAGGCTTTAAAAATCTCAATGAAGCATAAGATTTTCTGGAAGAAAATATTAACAAAGTCTACCCAGAAACAGATAAAAATCTGTAAGAATCAAGAAATAACTAAAATACCTAGGTAAAGAGGGAAAAAAACCCTTCTAGCACAACTTACCCAATAATTTGCCTCACTTTCACTTTATAAAATGTGAGCACTTACAGGTAGGGGAGAGGTTCTCCCTTTTCTCCTTCATCTCCTGTAATCTCTTCTCCATTAGACTATGCTGGCCGCTGCACATTTTAATTGTGGGACTATACATCAATGAGCCATTAGATTCAAATAAGAGAACAGGTACGTCATTATCTGAAAATAAACAAAACTTTATTTAGCTAAAAAAATAAAAGGCCAGAAGGTTTAATACTTCAACAATAGGATTCCTTTCAAGTAACAACCCCCTCCCCAACACCCACGGTCTTCCTCGTCCCCTGCAACATCATTACCCACTGCTACCAACAGTCTATCTTCAGTCCACCAGCCCACAAGCAGTAACACTGGTGCGAAAACTGCTGGCTAATGTTTGCTGAGGAATGTCATGCGCCAGGCACTGGGCTAAGCACAATACGTCACTGTTTCATTCAACCTTTCCCAAACCCAGTGCATCAGATTATCAGTCTCCCCATGTAAAGATGAAGAAACCAAGACACAAAAGTTAAGTAACTTGTTTATATCCAGGATCACACAACTAGCGAGAAGGTAAAGCCAGAGTGCAATCTGGTTCCTAAATGCTGATAAAGAGCGACAGAATACATCACCCCAAACATGTCACTTTGGCGTAAGGATTATTTTGAGCAGAATGCTCTTAAATCACAGCAGGTGAAAGAAAGATGCTCTGACACTCCCCACCCCACCCCAAGCTTCTTCCTGAAGGCAGGAGATAAAACTCCCCTTTGAAAGATGCACCCCCTCCACTTTATCACCAGAGAAGGGGAGCTGACGCCAAGAGAATTCTGTAAAACAGGCCTTATTAAAGGACCTCTTATCCTCCTTTGGTTCCCTTATATCTTACTTTTCTACAATTGCCTCTCCTTGTTCAACATAAGGTTCTACGAGCTGAGAACCTAAGATGGGTGCAGAAACAGTTCTGCCTCTAGGAGTAGTGTTAACTCTAGGTCTCAGAAACCACTACCACTAACCAACCCTCTCCGACCCTCAACAGACACACATATCAACTTTGGGCTCAGGAGTCCGTCAGCCATGAAATGATGGCTAAAACGGGTGTGGGTGCACAGGTATGTGTTTTTCTGGAATCCATACCTGGCACATGCTCAAGGAGAACTTCAGGGCTCTGACCACCTCCCCTCACCCACCAATAAAAAGACCAAGAATCATTCAGCATCTTCTTTGCAACTCTTAAGCCTGAACAACTCTAACCACACTTCTGCTAACATGCAGACATGTCAGTTCTATCTGTAATACCTTATATTATAGTGTTTAAAAGGCAATTTTTATTAAGATATAAATTTGATCCAAAAAGATAAAAGTTCTTTAGTACCATATTGCCAAATTCTTTTAAAATACACCATTACTGTGGTGTAAGAAGGCCCAAAAAGCAAGAGTATAAAGCTGACAGGAAAGTGGTACAGGGCTGACCTGACCAGACTACAGAGGGTGAGCAGTGCTGCAGGGCAGGTGAAACACAGGGTTCCATCTGAAATACTTTTCCTTATGATGACCTGAGGAAGTAGAAGCCCTGGGTGGGGTGTGCACCTGACTTCTGGTTTACACCCTTCTCATGCAAGTACAGCTGATGGGTGGTTGAGGACACAGCGCCTCTAGGGCCCAGTCAAGGAGCCACTAGGAGGGTTCCCATGGGGTTGATGCTTAGAGAAAGATCAGTGGAGGAGTCAAGCAATCATCCAGAAGCAGGGGGTAAGGATCATGGTGGGTAATTGGCATTAGGCAGAAAGGGATGTCAAGAGTTACTCCACGTGTCTGTCTGGAGCAGCACAGACCAGTTAGTGAGAGGCTGTTAGGGAGGGACCAGCATGGCACCAAGAGAAAGAGGCCTGATTCTCAGGCACTGGGATGACTCTGCAAAAAAAAAAAAAATGATAAAGGCAATGTTTTTGGAAATTATCTGGCAGCACTGTATATACAAGCTAAACGTTCTAGTCAATTCTGTTCCATTACCATGACAGATTTAAAATAAAGCTTGATAATTCTGCATGAAAAATTTCAAAATACAGAGCAGAGAATCTGTGATATGGCAATATACACTACAACAAAAAAGTAGAGGAATTAGTGCTTCTTATTTTTATGCCATGCATTATATAGTTACCGAAATTGCTTACATGTATCACTGATGTGTTGGGATTGGTCTGAAACACTGAATTTAGGTAGTGAAAAAGGCAAAAAAGAGAAATACAAAAAACACATATGGTACTTTAGAGTTTCATGATGTTCTAAAGTATTTTTATAAATCATTAAAAGACTACATGTAGCAAAAAAAAAAAAAAAAAATCCAATTTTAAAAATGGGCAGGAGATCTAAACAAGACATTTTTCCAAAGAAGACATACAAATATCCAACAGATACATAAAAAAGAGTCAGCACTACTCATCAGGAGGGAAATGCAAATCAAAACCACAATGAGATTCTAACCACATATTAGAATGATTATTATCAAAAAGACCAGAAATAACAAGTGTTGGCAAGGATGTACAGAAAAGGAACTCTTGTGTACTCTTGATGGAAATGTAAATTGGTGTAGCCATTGTGGAAAACTCTATGGAGCTTTCTTAAAAAATTAAAAATCGAACTTCCAAAAGAGCCAGTAATTCCAATTTTGGGTATTTATTTACCTGAAGGAAATGAAAACACTAAAGAAAAAAACAATAAAGGAAAACACTAATGCAAAAAGATATCTGCACCCCCCTCAGGTTCACTGCAACATTATTTACAAGTGCCAAGACATGGAAACAACCTACATGTCCACTATGGATTAATAAAGAAATGTGGTATGTACACACACACAAACACACACATGCACGTGTGCATGCGCGTTCACACATGCACACGCATACACACTCAGAGGAAATTTTGTCAAACAGTGTCAAATCAGAAGTCTACCAATACTATTCAGCCATAAAAAAGAACAAACCGTGCCATTCGTGACAGCATGGATAGACCTTGAGCACATTACACTGAGTGAAATAAGTCAGAGAGAGAAAGATAAATACTGTATGATGTCACTATATGTGGAATCTATAAACAAAATCAGAAAACAAAAATCAAAACAACCAAGCTCATGGGTAGAGAGAACAGACTGGTGGTTGTCTGAGGCCCCGGGGTGGGGGGATGAGCAAAATGGGTGAAAGGGCTCCAAAGGTACAAATTCCCAGTTATAAAATGAGTGAGTCATGGGATGTAATGTATGGCATGGTGACTACAGTTAGTAACACTGTACTACAATTTGAAAGTAGCTGGGGAAACTGGGTCTTGAAAGTTCTATCATGAGAAAAAAAAATGCTTTGTAAATATGTATGGTGACAGAGGTTAACTGGACTTGTGGTGATCATTTTACAACATACACAAACAGTGAATCATTACACCATACAGTTGAAACTAATGTTCGGTCAATTATACTTCAAAAAAAAAAAAAAAAGAATAGAAATGACTCTATGATTAAACACATCAGGACAAAAATTTCCCTATTTTTTGATTCCAGAGAAGCAGCCTGTTGCTACCTAGATCTCCCAAGTTCATTATGTGATATCTGTAGCCTTGTGCAAAACGCAATCATAAACAACAGTGATTACGCCACTGTTCAAGTGCTTTAAGGTTTTACAAATGATTCAAGACAAAGAAATAAAGTATCTTGAAGCCAACTAATGCCTACACAGAGAAAAAGAAAATATAGAATCTATAGAAAATACAAATAATGTCTGCGTAAAAGC
Source organism: Neomonachus schauinslandi (assembly GCF_002201575.2). NCBI lineage: Eukaryota > Metazoa > Chordata > Mammalia > Carnivora > Phocidae > Neomonachus > Neomonachus schauinslandi. Next base: position 6,388,348 of record NC_058404.1, on the reverse strand, counting down.
ATCAGGGAACTATTGAAGAGACCAGGACCAGAGGAGTCAAGATTCTGGAAAGGAGGAGCACTGAGAGGCCAGCTGACGAGCAGTGGATGTTTTTACCCCCAGGAGGATTTACCATTAAGACCCCTGGGGCAGAGGCTGAAGGTCCAGTCTTTGACCAGGCACACAGCAGTTGCTGAGAAACAAAGACACAAGCTAAGTGTTTATCAGTATCAACAAACTAAAGAGAAAACCAAAGGCTTTGCGGCACCAAATCCCACTAAACAGGGTGTAGTAGAAAACAGGTCCTTGCACGTATGTGATTTTATCTTCAAGAAAGTTGCCCAATTCTGAAGCTACAAATGGCAGGATACTAAAAGTTAAGCCAAATTCTTCTGTGAAATGGTGGAAAGTTCTCTGTGGTGTATTTTCACTGAGAGATGAAAATGGGAGTTCAGGACCAGTCAGGGGAAGAGATCCTAGTTATCATGCCAGGCTTTCAGTGGAAAGGTTTAGATGGGGGCATCTGGGTGCCTCAGTCGGTTAAGTGTCTGCCTTCAGCTCAGGTCATGATCTCAGGGTCCTGGGATCGAGCCCCACGTCAGGCTCCCTGCTCAACGGGGAGCCTGCTTCTCCCTCTCCCTCCACCCCTGCTCCTGCTGTCTTTCTCTCTCTCTCTCATAAATAAATAAAAATCTTAAAAAAAAAAAAAAAAAAAAGGAAAGGTCTAGATGGCCACGCTCTGGCATCAGTGTCAAATCAGAAGTCTACCAAGCCTTACCAAAAGTCAGTGAAGCTCCTATTCAAATCAGTCCAGATAAAGCCAACAAGGCCCCACTCCAACTGCTTAGCAGAGGGAACTAGAAACTTTGTGTCTAAGCAAATAATAATGCCAGGGCACCTGAGGGGCTCAGTTGGTTAGGCGACTGCCTTCGGCTCAGGTCATGATCCTGGAGTCCCAGGATCGAGCCCCACATCGGGCTCCCTGCTCAGCGGGGAGTCTGCTTCTCCCTCTGACCCTCCCCCGTCTCGTGTTCTCTCTCTCATTCTCTCGCTCTCAAATAAATAAATAAAATCTTTAAAAATAAAAAGGAAAATAATAATGCCTAGAGCTTCAAACATATTTTATAACTAATGACTTGCCTTCAATTACAAAAACCGTCCATTCCTACTAAGAGACAGGACGTATATGAGAAAAAAACAAGAGGGAAAAAACATATAAAACAACACAGGCGTTCTAGATATTGCAGATAGAAGCAAAGAAAGATGAAAAGAAAAAATGTGAGTGATTTAATCAGAATAACAGAATCTATAAAAAAAATAACAGAAACCCTAGAACTGCAAATAAAATAACCAAAATTATGAGCTCAACAGATGGATTTTATAGCAGATTAGACATGGCAGAAAAACATATTAATGAACTGTAAAAAAAGATCAATAGACAATATACAAACTGATCCACAGAAGGGGGAAAAAGAATTCAAGTACCTCTGTGAACTCCAACTAGGATATTTAAAAAGAAAATTGGACCGGGAGCCTAGGTGGCTCAGTCATTAAGCATCCACCTTCGGCTCAGGTCATGATCCCAGGGTCCTGGGATCGAGTCCCACATCGGGCTCCCTGCTCGGCAGGAAGCCTGCTTCTCCCTCTCCCACTCTCCCTGCTTCTGTTCCTGCTCTCGCTATCTCTCTGTCAAATAAATAAATAAAATCTTTAAAAAAAAAAAAAGAAAAATGGACCAATGAACATAAAATTCAAACTGCTGGAGGCAAAAAAAGCAAACAAAAGGCAAAGTTAAAAGAAAATATACCTTTAAAAGAGCAAAGATACAACTATGGGCTAATGTGTAAATAGGTATTCTGAAAGCCCAAAGACAATGAAATGTGTTTCATTTTTTTTAGCTTTAGTGAGGAATAATTGAAAGATAAAAATTATATTTAAAGTGAAATAAAGGAAAGAATATATTATCTAACATTTCCCTATTCTAGGTAACAAAACAAAAAGACCAAGTATTAGGTAAAAACACAAAGTGAGATACAAAGTAACAAAGAAATGAACAGAGGTTTATTCTAATAGGGCTTCTTAGTCAAAAATCTGTTTTTCCATAGTCATTCCTTGAAGTAAAAAGCTCCATCGATGTGGTGAGTGATGGAGACTTTGGCCCATGAGCTCACACCATGGCCCTCCGGCAGCAGCGGTCCTGTCTCCTGCAGCCAGGTCCGCCCGGGCACCACCGGCCATCCGGCAGCTGAAACAGGTGCACGGGACCGCGCTGGATTCCTGGACTCACCCAGACTTCTCTTCTGCCTTTGTAGCTCTGTAGCCATTTTCTCAAATTTCTTCTGAAGCCTTTTATCATGTTCCGGTGTTTTAGGAATAAAATCTTTGGGCTGCATACACTTCCTCTGTGCAGAAAGGACATAAAAATGACTACTGTACCACAGCTCTGTAACGAGACAACATGTTCCCGACGCTTCTGATACCTGTCACAACACTGCAAGTACAACTTCTGACAGAGGCATTTCTTGCCTTGCATGTGAAACAGCAGTATTTCTTTCTTTCTGTGCCTAAGAACTGCAGCAGAACTGAAAGACTAGATACAAGGCTGTACATTAAGTAGCTACGTTTTCTGAGGCATTTTCAGGATCCCAGCAATCTTAGTTTCCATGAAGGTTCTTAAACAAAATTAGTCGTTTTCCTTATTTTTGTTACTCTAAAATTATCTCTCCTCCTTCCCCGCCCCCCAAAATCGTAACATGGTAACAAAGTACAAAAACAATTATTTTCTAACTACCAAAGAAAGGAACCAATATTGAATCCTGCTTTATTGCCTTAAATCACAGTAATTCTATTCAGCCAGTAAAACCCAAAAACTCGAACTACACATACAAGGTGTGACAAACAGGATGAAGCCTGAGGCTTATGTCCAAAGAATGTCTTCGGTTAACTTTCCCACACCCACACTTGTGTTCTTGACTGAGCAACTTGCTCTCATTCATTATTTAACGAAATTTTTTTTTTATGTATTACTTATATATGACACATATAAAAAGATATGTGTCAAGCACTGGTCTTGGAACAGAAGAAGATTCTGGCTATCAGGAGCTTATACTCTATTAAAGAATGACAGAAAATAAACATCATTAATAAGTAAAATAGAAGTTATGTGTGTCAAGAGGGTTAATTCCAGCAGGCCTGGAACTGGCCTGAACTGTTTTCCCCAAAGTACAAGCACAGCATGCAATGTCCTAATGAACAATGTTGCTTTGTAACCATGAGTCCAGAGAATCTGGGAGCATTTGTACTCCCAGAGCTGGTCAACTGCCCATCACCAGTGGGAGGGCTCTGCTGTTGGGGGAGGTAAATGTACTGACAACAGGGGTACACGACCAGCACAAGAGTCTCCCTTAGGCCTCCCTGGTCCCAGGGTGCTCCCCAGATTCTCAAACATTATCCTTTAGGGTCCTGTGAATCTTCGTTGGCAACTGAACCCCAGCTAACTGCCACCATTATTACAGTATGTCAGAAAGGGGCGAGTCCCCCGGACAGTCAGGAAAACAGCACAAGAGTGGGATCAGGACAGCTGGAGCAGTGGGAAGGAGACACTACTGTACACAGAGCAGTCAGAGGGGGTCTCCCTGAGACAGGAACTCTGGCACAAAGCCCTACTAAAGTTAGAAAAATGGTCACACGCATGAAGTTTGGGGCAAGCATGTTCCAGATAGAGGGAACAGATACGCAATGCAATGGCTCTAAATCACAAGTACTCTTGGTGAATTTAAGAACAGCAAGCAAGAGGGTCAGGCTGGCAACAGAGAGAAGGGAGAGGGAAGCTGAGAACCTTGTCAAAGAGCCCAAAATAATATGGTCTGAAGTCATGTTCGCTTTGCATGTTCGCTTTGCAACTGCACTTAGAAAAGAGAAAGGAGGGGCGCCTGGGTGGCTCAGTTAGTTGAGCGACTGCCTTCGGCTCAGGTCATGGTCCTGGAGTCCCGGGATCAAGTCCCACATCAGGCTCCCTGCTCGGCAGGGAGTCTGCTTCTCCCTCTGACCCTCCCCCCTCTCATGTGCTCTCTCTCATTCTCACTCTCTCAAATAAATAAATAAAATCTTTAAAAAAAAAAAAGAAAAGAGAAAGGGAATGTTTTCAGGCACAAGTGGACATTTAAATGAAGTAGGTAAGCAGTCATTACTTATGCTTCAGATCAGGGAAAATGACCAAGATTAATAATATGCAGCACTAGTCACTGTGTCAAGAAATAGGTACCCCTGTACACTATTGGTGGAACTGTTAAAGTGCATGTACATTTTGACCCAGTCACTTCATTTCTAGATAATCCACCTGGAGAAATAAACTCAAACATGTCACATAAACAACGTGCTTAGTAAAAACTGACAATGATTTAAGGGTGCACAAATCCAAGAAAGACACACTGATGCCATATAATAAATATGGAAGAGTGAAGAGCTACTATATACTGTCGTGAAATGGTTAAACACACACTGTTACGTGAAGAAGAAAAAAACAATCTCCCAGACGATACACGTAACACAGAACCTCACTGTACAAATGTGTGTGTGCGTGTGCGTGTGTGTGCATGCGTCTGTAGTGTACGTGTACCGAAGACCATCCACAAGGACCCAAGTCAAACCAAAAATTGCTTATTTTGAGGAAAGAGACATTAAGAGAGGTATTTGCCTTATCTGTGTCTACCCAATGTTTTACGATGAAAATATACTCATATTATTAATATGTTTTTAAAATAAGTCCTTCACTTCTAAAAGGGTAGACACAGCTATTGCTTGGCGTTATCACTTAGAGTGGGGACTTAGAGGCTCTAATTCACCTCTAATCGAAGGAAATCTGGACAGAGACTGGAGTTGTTTGTCCATCACTCTAATTGAAGGATATCTGGACAGAGACCGGAGTTAAGTTTGTCCGTCACCGCCCTGCAAATCCCAGCTTGCCCGAGATGAAATGTCTGAGATACAGAATTCACCATTTACAGAAAATCTGAGACGCCCACGGGACCGTCTTCCTTAACCTACAGGAAATGTATGGGTCTAGTCTGTCTAACTCAGTTTGGACAAAGTCTGCAAATCTCCTCCCCAACACGGATCCTCACGTGAAAACAAAGCAACTCTGACGTTTCCTAGTAAACCAATTTACCTCAAATAAAGAAATCACAATTAAAACTTTTAAATAATAAAAGAGTAAAAATGTTATGGATCAAATGTGAACTAGACCTCAGAGGAAAGCCAGTGTCTTTATGTTTGCACTTAATTATTTAATAAATAACTTGGGTATTTCTGCATCCGACTTTTGAGATTTTCCAGCTAAACAGCAGAACAAAGGTATTTTGCTGCAGACATAAAAAACTGAATTCTGAAGCAGTTCCCAGTGCACCTGTATGTCTGCTAGTCTCTTGGCAACTTTTAGTTTTCCACTGGCCAGACACAGCTCTTCCACTTCTCACAAATTACATCAAAGCATTTAAAGGATACACTAATGTCTGTAACTTTCTTAAAAACCCTATGTGGATGGGCACCTGGGTGGCTCAGTCGTTAAGCGTCTGCCTTCGGCTCAGGTCATGATCCCAGAGTCCTGGGATCGAGCCCCGCATCGGGCTCTCTGCTCGGCCAGGAGCCTGCTTCTCCCTCTCCCACTCCCCCTGCTTGTGTTCCCTCTCTAGCTGTCTCTCTCTCTCTGTCAAATAATTAAAATAAAATCTTTGGGAAAAAAAAAAAAAAAACCCTATGTGGAAAGAACAGTATCATCAACTCCAACACTTAGGACACCTCTTAATATATAATATATATATTACACAAAGTGTCATTTTCTAGGAAAAAAAGAATGAATACATTCATAACTGCCACTGTCGAAATCACATACTTACTTTTTTTTTAATTAGGCTTGGGAGGTGTTCCCTAGTGTTAGCTGCAGGGAAGAGTGCTTCATCGATGTGTGCTCCAGCCGTCCGGCATCTGTGTAATTAAATTGACAGAGCATAATTTGTTCCTGTTATAGTCACACAGCATCGCATCAGCGCATGTATCAGTCAGCAATTTAAGAGATGCACAGGCCATGTGAACAGACATGACTTTTACAGTAAGTACATTTATAACCAAATACAAAGGGCAATATAAATTCAACTTTCCAGGGTGCCTGGGTGGCTCAGTTGGTTAAGCGACTGCCTTCGGCTCAGGTCATGATCCTGGAGTCCCGGGATCGAGTCCCGCATCGGGCTCCCTGCTCGGCAGGGAGTCTGCTTCTCCCTCTGACCCTCCCCCCTCTCATGCTCTCTCTCTCTCTCATTCTCTCTCTCAAATAAATAAATAAAATCTTTAAAAAAATAAAATAAAATAAAATAAAATGCCTGGAGGAGGGGCGTCTGGGTGGCTCAGTCGGTTCGGCGTCTGCGTTCGGCTCGGGTCATGATCCTGGAGTCCCGGGATCGAGTCCCGCATCGGGCTCTCTGCTCACCAGGGAGTCTGCTTCTCCCTCTCCCGCTCCCCCCTCTTGTGCGCTCTCTCTCTCATTCTCTCTCTCAAATAAATAAATAAAATCTTAAAAAGATAAAAAATAAATTCAACTTTCCAAAATGGTCTCTCTACAGTGTTTTTTTTTTTTTAAAGATTTTATTTATTTATTTGAGAGAGAGAGAATGAGAGACAGAGAACACCTGAGAGGGGATAGGGTCAGAGGACGAAGCAGACTCCCTGCCGAGCAGGAAGCCCGATGCGGGACTGGATCCAGGGACTCCAGGATCATGACCTGAACCGAAGGCAGTCGCCCAACCAACTGAGCCACCCAGGCGCCCTCTACAGTGTTTTTAAAGCGTAAAGCAGAAGTGAGAGGCAGCTAAGGGAAGCGGTTTTTATGCAGTAACTTCAGACTTGTAACAGCCTTCAGACTGAGGAGAGTGGGGCACACACACAGTATAAGCATATGCTGTTAAATGAATAGTAGAAGAGTAAACAGGACATCAAAGGAATAATCTAGAGCTAGAAGGGCCCTAAAGAAATTCGGCCAGAAAGATTATCTTGCCCCTAAAACTGGTGTTTCAACGGAGAGCTGGCTGGGCGATCCCAGCTTCGCCAGGCTGGGCCCCACCACCCGCAACTGTCTGTCATCAGTCTGTCACTTCCACTCTCCCTACACTGCCTTCACACCTCCCTGCCTGTCTTGGGAATCCCCTGACCATTACCTACTTCCAAGCATTCAGACGCTCAAATCTAAACAATTACAATAATTTTCTAAACGATCTCCTTACCTATAGTTCCTACTCTTCTCATTCATTCATATTATTACTGAAAGATTAAGCTTAAAACGTTTTATTCATCTCTCCACAACCCCGATCAAAAGCCTTCAATCATTCCTGTGTTTACAGAATAATCGTACTTACCTGTTGTTTCAATCTTTTTAAAATACGGCCCCTACACGCATCTCCGACTATATTTCATAAACCTGTCACTGTTCAACATTTAGTATGCAAATGACAGTTGAAAATATAATTAAAATACAATGCAAAAAAAGAATAGGGAAAATATATCAAATTCATATAGAAAACTCTCTTAAATATATTAAGAATAAAAACAAAACTTCAGAAATGTAAATATGATGCTATATACTATATATAATACAGTATTTCTCATTTTAAGCAAAGTCTGGAAGATTACACACCAAACTGACACTACTACTTACCACTAGGCTAATGAATCTCAAAGTGTAGTCAGAAGACCCCTGGGGTCCCTAAGCCCCTTCTGAGGGCATGTGAGGTCATACCGTTTTTAGCACAAGAAGGCTTCATTTGCCTTTTTCATTTTTCTCTCATGAGCATACAATGGAGTTAAAGCTAACTGTGTGTGTGTGTGTGTGTGTGTGTGTGATCCCGATACACTGCAGAGGCAGACAGAACAACGCAACTGTCTTTTATTAAGCCAGCCATGAAAGAAGTTTGCAAAAAATTAAAAAAAAAAAAACACAGCACAATAATTATAAGAGAACAACAACAAGGTAGAGCAGAAGCCAGAGAGAGAGCGCACAAGTGATACTATGGGAGCCAGGAGAAGCTTTAGGTGGGAGGCGACCACCAGATTAAATTCTGATGAGGAAGCAGATTTGGGAGGATGCAGATCTTCCGTCTGGAAGAAGAGCACAGACAAAAGCCCAGCAAAGCGAACAACAGCATGACAATTCTGGGAAAACAGACACCACTTGGTGCGACTGCAGTGGATGCACTGGAGCGAGGATACTAAGGACAAGGAGGTCACACAGGTCACCCTGAGGGCTGTATCTGCTGCCAAGCTCATGAGCTTCAACGGCCCTCATGCTGTGGGTCCCAGGGTGCTAGGAGAGGTGGGGGGCCCTGGACAGGCCACTCTGCAGATGTGTTTCAGGACAGGAACACTGAGGGCAAGGAGTCCGGTCAGGGACTGTGGGGGTAGGAGATGCCGCAAGTTTCACCAAAGCTGTGGGACTGGGTGGAGATCTTTGAATGAGCAGTATTTAGAAATAAAAATGGAATGTTCTTGAGCTCTTGTTACAACTGGTGGACTGAGCACATATGTTTTTCTCTCCTGCCCCCGAAACCCCATTCAAATGAGAGTAAAGTAAAACAAAATGACACAGACCAACAGAAATAAAGAGTAGATAAGAGATGTCTGGGGAACTGAAAAGCAAATACAGAAAAGGAAACCCAAGCCTGGAAGCTGGACGAGGGAGGACAAGGGACTGAACTCCTCTCCTCAGACCTCAAGGGCTCCGGCAGCAAGGGGGGGGTCTGAGGAACAGCAGCCACACCCCTAACTGTGCCCACAGTCAGGGCCACTGAACCCCACTCGCTCCTGCCACCAGAGCAGGTGACAGGCTCAGTTTTCAGACGACTAGGACCAGGAACGCGCTGGACTCAAGGATACCAGGCTGAGCTCAGGTAGGACAAAGTTTCACACAAAAGGAAATATATCTGTGTGCATTTTCAGATTCAGCTAAAAACAACTTTCCCAGTTGTAATAATGTAAAGCAAAACGGCTGATTTAGCTCATCAGCTGCGGATTTTATTTATCGAATCAGGAGAGAAGCAGTGTGGGTGCAATGAGTAGGGGCACGTACATGGTGTGGGGTCCCCCAGAACATGGCCACTTGAAGAGCTAAATTTGCATTTCCCAACTACAAAGTCTAGACAGTGTCGGAAACTGGAAAGTAAGGCAGCAGTGGGGCCACGGTAACTGGGAGTACAGAGGTCCAGACAGAGCTACAGCAAGATGCATGGGTGGAGAGGTGTTACCCCTGGGGAACAGGAACTGGGGGAAGGGGTTAAAAAGGGACCACTGTTTCACTACAAGCCTTGTAATAATAGCTGACTTCTCTCTTTCCTGTGTGTGAGGGGCCCTCTCTCCATAACAGGATGGGAACAGGAAACTAGGCATTCTGATTCAAAGGGCTCTGGCTGGCACAACAGGGAAAGAAATGGCACCTAAACCAAGACAGAAAATGAAGTCAGGAGGTAGTTAACAGAAGACAGCAAGTTCTGCTGTGCTTCATCCACAAGAATTCGGCCAGTAGGCAGTCCCACATGTAGGTCTGACATGGAGAGGGCATACTGAGAATAAAGACAGAGATGTGCGTAAAATTCAAATCCCTTCCATGGCCCTGCAGGAACACATCCCTGCCTCTAAGCTTCCTCTCCCCAGAGATCCCAACCATGGACACTCTGAGATCCTCACACACACTGGCATCACCCCGTCTCAGGCCACGACCTGTTCCTCAGAAAACTGGTCCCCAAGTCTCTGAACACCTAGTTCCTTCTCATCTTCTGTGCCTCAGCTCACAGGTCACCAACTACAAGAGGCCTCCACAGCCACTGTCGGGACAAACGGGCGCCGTGGCTAAGACCCTCCTGTTCCCTTCAGGGGATTCACTAAACCCTGCACTTACAAAACTTGTTTCTTTCATAAAAACTAAGTTCCATGAAGGGAGCGGATACGCCTGTCTAGTTGCAACAGTAACCCCCTGGCAGAGAGTAAGTACTCAAAAGATATTTTCTGAAGGAGCAAATGTCATCACTGTAGAAAGAGACACTTTGACCTCATCTTAAACACACACGCGTGCACGCACACATGCTCTAGGTTACAGAACTAAACATAAAGGCCAAAACTATAAACTCCCAGAAGAAAATGGAAGAAGAGATTCACAATTTCGAAGTAAGCCAAGACACTCAGACAGAATATCAAAAACACAAAGGATAAAAGAAGAAAATGAAAAACTGCACTTCACAAAATAAAAAACTGGTGTGTTTTGAAAGACACAACAAAGAAAACGAAAAGTCATCACAGACTGAGATCAGATATTTACAGTATGCGTACCTGACCAAAAATATTGATATGAATAATATCTAAAAATCACCTGTAACTCAATATCAAAAAGACAAAAACCCAATTTTTACAAATGGGCAAAAGATTTAAACCAAAGACAAATAGTCACTAAGCATGTGATCTTACACTTAGTACAAGTCATCAGGGAAATACACACCAAAGCCAGAGGGGATCCTCAAGTGTATGGTTAATTGATTTTTTATTTTTTTTAAGAGAGAGAGAAAGAGGGATCATGGGCAGGGCGGGGGAGGGGAGGTGACCTCAAGCAGATCCCTGCTGAGTGCAGAGCCTGAAGCAGAGCTCACAACCCTGAGATCATGACCTGAGCCAACATCAAGAGTGGGACGCTTAACTGACTAAACCACCCAGGAGCCCCTGGTTAAATGATTTTGACTCTTGTCAAAATCAGTGACAAAAGTCACTGGGAAAGAATCATCTTTTCAACAATGGTGCTGGGACAACCAGATACCCACACAAAAAAGGATGAAATCAGACCCCTACCTCACACCATGCACAGAAACTAACTCCAAATGGATTGAAGATCTAAACTGTCAGAGCTAAAACTATAAAATTCTCAGAAGAAAATATAGAAGTAAATCTTCCTGATCTCGGATTTGTCAATAGTTTCTTAAATGACGTCGAAAGCATAAGAAACAAAAAATAAACTGGACTTCATAAGTATTAGAACCTTTTGCTTCAAAGGAAACTGTAAAGGACATATACAAAAACAACAACCCACAAAATGGGGAAAAAATACTTACAAATCATACATTATATGGATATATGTGATATAGCCATACAATGGAATATTATTTGATAATTTAAAAAAGTGAAATTCTGGTACAGGCTACAACATGGAGGAATCTTGAAAACACCATTTTAAGAGAAAGAAGCCAGACACAAAGACCACACACTGTATGATTCCACTTACAGGACATATTCAGAAGAGGCAAATCCATGGAGACAGAGAGTAGATTAGTATTTGCCCTGGGCTGGGGGGTATGGAGGGTGATGTAAAGGGCACAAGGTCACATTCTAGGGTGATGAGAATGTTTTAAATTGATTGTGTTGGTGGCTGCAAAACTCTGTAATTATATTAAAAAACAATGAATTATAGGGGCCCCTGGCTGGCTCAGTCAGTAGAGCATGTGATTCTTGATCTCAAGGTCATGAGTTCCAGCCTCACACTGGGTGTAGAGTTTACTTAAAAACAACAACAAGGGGCACCTGGTGGCTTGGTAGGTTAAGCATCAGACTCTTGATTTCACCTCAGGGCATGATCTCAGGGTTGTGAGATCCAGCCCCAACTAGGGCCTCCAGGCTCAGTGGGGAGTCTGCTTCAGATTCTTTTCCTCTGTCCCTCCCCCCACTCGTGCACACACACGTGTGCTTTCTCTCTCTCAAGTAAATAAAACCTTTAAAAAAAAACAAAGATCACTGAATTGTACACTCCCGATGGGTGAATTATATCCAAAAAAAACTTCTACAAAAAAATAAACATATGAGATACCACTACAAATCCACTAGAATGGCTAAAATTAAACACTGGTAAATCCCAAGTGTTGGTGAAAATGTGGAGCAAATGGAATATTCATGCACTGCTAGTAGGAATGTAAAATGACACAACCACCTTGGAAAACAGTTTGGGTAACGGGCCAAAAGTGATGAAAACATTTAAGGACAAGAATGTCATTGTTCATAGCAACTTTAATCATAATAACCAAAAACAGAAAACTACCCAAATGTCCATTAACATGTGAATGGATAAACAAACTGTGGTATAGCCATACAAAAGAATACTATTCAGCTATAAAAAAAAATTAAAATATCAATACACATAACAACAAGGATAAATTTCAAAAGCATCATGTTGAACAAAACCAGCCAGGCACAAAATAACACATACTGGATGATTCCCTTTATATAAGACCCTAGAATAAGCAAAGCTATGCGACAGGGCCAGAAACCAGGTGAGTGGTAGCCCTGCAGTACAACTGTGTCAAGGGTACAAAGGGGCTTGGGGCAGGGAAGATGACTGCAAAGGGGCACAAGGGAACTTCTTGGGGTGGTGAAAATGTTCACGATATTTTGACTGTGGTAGTGATGGTAACATGGGTATGTACATTTATCAAAACTCAGTGAACTGTATACTTCAAATGGGTACACTTCATTTTCTATAAATTACATTTTTATAAAGTTGATTTTTTTTAAAAAAACAAAGTAATCACCTAAGCCCAGAGAAAGCGGATAGTGAATGGGGTAGGCAGAATAATGGATCTAAATGAAAGAAAATGAGAGAAACAGGCATTAATGACAAAGCAAACAAGGAGAGAAATATTTCTTAGGAATGCCTCTTTTTAAACAAAGGTCCATTAATGACCAGTTTGAACCCTGAGCAGGGCCTACCAGCTTCTTCTTACTCAAGTGAAACGTCACCTATTTCCCACTGTTATAAGCAACAAAACAGGGGGAAAAAAAAAAAAGCAACAAAACAGCAAAAGCAACAAAACACCAGGAAGCAACCTGACATAAGACTTGGATGAAAAGAATCAGGATAACTGCACCATCATATACATGATATTTAAGTTATAATCAGCAGCATCATAAAGCTCAGCCAGCTCATAAGAACCTCACACCAATCCTGGTGGATAAATACTGTCCTATCATTGTCTCACATTTAACAACTGAGGACACTGAGGGTCACAGGAGATAATTTGCCCAAGTTCACGAAACTCGTTAAGTATCCTCTACCTGTTAGTAGTTTGGGGAAAGGTTGGATTCAACTGGGTAAAATGTGTGTCTGACCCAGGTGATGTAGAAGATATATTCGTCCTTACTGGCAGTAAGTGTCCCAACAACTTATCTGTCACTTGGTAGCATGGGAAGATGCACAGACACACTTCCTGAATCGACGTGGGTTTATATAGGACCTCTCACAACAAAGAAACAGGTGGCCCGTAATACTGGTGATGTCATTCTATGCATGCAAACAACTTGTGTGTTCACATGCTTAGTAAAATACTGCACAGGCACTACATTAAAACCCGTGTTTATCAGGCACTCAATCAAAATCTACTGAATAAATAAAAAAAGCTCACCAGATGGATTTCTGCTTTTCTTCAGAAATGTAAAATGCCACTATGCTCCCATCTAGTGGTCAAGCAGAAAAGTGTTTCAAGCGATTCCCTTAAAAGCAGAACCAACTTTTTTGACCCTCAACTGCTGCTACTTCAGAGCCAACAGGGAACAAAGCAGCTTGTGTCATCCTTTCCTCTGGGAAGCCCTGCCTGGACTCATTCCAAAGAGCTCTTTCTCCCTCGAGAGCTAAGGAACGGTGGCACTTCCCACTGCAAGCCTGCTCCACCGCCCTCCCATCCCCATCAACTCCACTGGTTATGCCAAACACACCCTATGTCGCCAGCCCCGTCTCTGTTGCCCTCACTCACTACCTCTTCAAAAGCTAGGGCAATGGAAAACTATCTGACCCGTGGGAGAAGAATCCCTTTCAACAGTAAGACAGAACAAGACAATGTGGAGGACCTCCCTCAGGGAAGAGTGAGGAAGAGGGATGTGTGCACGCTTTCACCCTGCACAAAGCAAGACCCACAGTCACAGTGGGAGCTCAAACAGTCAGAAACCATAGACACAAACTGAACTGTGAAGTAGTATTTTGGACTCAAAATCTCTTTCACTCTTAAAAAATTCAAGGATCTCAAAGCATTTTTATTTGAGTTATACTTACGGATACTTATTATAACAAATTAAAACTGAGTTCTTAAAAAAATAAATAAAACTGAGTTCTTAAAATATGTAATTGTTAATTCATTTAAAAACAACAATAATAAAACTCAATACATGTTAACACAAATAACAGTTTTATGAAAAGTATTTCCCAAAACAGGAAAAAAAGTCTGGTAGAAAAGTAGTATGGCCATACGTTTTTGCAAATGTCAATAAACAGTTGGATTCTCACATCTGCTTCAGCATTCCATATACTGTGCATGCCATGCCCCCTAAACAATACTGTACCCTCCTGAGAAGATGAGAGGGAAAAAGGCAAATAACATCTTATTAATGTCATAAAAAGTTTCAACCCTGCTGACCCCTTACAGGGTCTATGGACTACGGAAGTCCCCAGACCATGATTTGAGAACTGTTGCTCTAAAACTATAAGAAACCCATTATTCTGATATTATTCATGAATATTAGGTCTTATCTTCTCAATAAACCTATGCTGTGTGAGACAGGAAAAATGTCTTACTTTTGAGTTGATGTTTTAATTGGTAACAGTAGATAATTTGGGTGTTGCTTTGCTTTTAACCAACTCAGAACACTGAAAGTTTGCCACAGAAAAACCTAATTGGCAGGTTTTTAAAAACACCTGTCCTACCAACACACAGCTTTTAATCACAGGAATAGGCTTAAGAAACTTAACAAGTTTAAGGATAATCTTGAACTCTGGGAGCTCAACTCCCACATTCCAGCAATCCCTCTCCATGTGTTCTCAATATAAGAGTAGGTAAGATATCTGCCCTTCCAACTTTCCCTCCCACCTGACAATTCCGTCCTAGAGCCCACACAAGTGAGGCAAGGGCAGATACCTACAAGGTTTGTGGGATGGGTGGGGAGCGCTTATCCACCAGGGGGCTTCCCAGAGCCTGAGAAGGGGGCGCCTGTGTGGGGGATGGCCCAGCATGGGGTGCTGGAGCCCAGGCAGGCAGGGGAGGGTGTCCACACAGAGTGAGGGGCAAGGCACAGTGAGGGGTATCAGAATTTGAACAGGCAGAGGGTTCGCCATGTGGGGGCCAGGTGAGTAGAGAGGACATCTGTGCAGAGAAGAGGCCCAGTGCAGAGGGGAACCCAAGCCTGAGCAGATGAGGGGGTGTATGTAGGGAAGGGCATAGCCCTGGAGAAGAGACTAGTCACCCACCTACTTGATTAACTGCCCTGCTAAGAAGGGTAACAGGAGTCAGGCTTCTCACAGTCTGAGAACAGAGCTCAGGGAACAAAAACAAACACTGGGAAAAGGAGATGAGGACTAGAATGAACCCCCTGGTTTGGGACCGATGTTGCAGGTATCAGTGGGAACCTGGCTCACTACACACGGAGTTAAAGCACAGGCGTGAATTCACACATGTATAACTAAATCTGTCCACGAGAGGGCGTGGGAGCAGCAACACTCAATGGAACCGAGTGCACCCTAGCACCCAGATTACGGGTTCAAAATACCATTTCCAGTAAAAGGAACCAGGGATCTCTGGAGAAATGGCTGAATCCAGGGCCAGGAAAGAGAAGGTACAAGTTTTCTGTGCCAGAAAGAAAAGAGGTGTTCAGAGAATGATGGGAAACAGGTAAAATAACACAGAAGTCAACTGGACGGGCGACCCTGGCCAATCTAAGACCATTTAAACCTTAAAAGGAACAATGATAGCAATGGATTACAACCCAGTGAATAAAGTAAGGAGACACACATTCACACACACAGTGTGCTGAGGAACAGTTAGTGAAAGTACCTCCCCTCGAACGCCACACTAACCATGGGGGCAGAGGGGGTGTGTCATACTCCCTCCCCGTGCAGAGGGCTGACAGGCACCACTGTGAACACCACCGGCACCACCCCACACCAAGAGGGTGCAAGAAGAAGAATCCATCTTCACTTCCAGGTTATTCCTGCAAGAGACACAGAACTCAGATAACCTCATGAGGAAACACCAGATAATCCCAAACTGAGGGACACCACACATCACTACTTACAATCTTCAACAACACTAAAAGCACGAAAACCAAAGAAAGATGCAGGCATGGCCCAAGTGAGGGAGACAAGGAGCCAGGCCGACCAGGTGCAAGGTGCATGTCTGCAGGGGGCTAGGAGCCGTCCGCTGTGCAGCGCACGACTGCAACAGCTGGTGAGACCAGGACGGACTCAGAACTCAAGGCGGGGGGTGTGTCTGCGTTAACCTCCTAACATGAGAGGCCACGTGGGGTCATGCAAGAAAATGTGCTTGTCTGCAGGAAACACGAAATGCAGGGGTGGTGGGGCATCTGGGCAATGGCCTGCTCTCGAGTGGGCAAAAACAAAAGCCTATGAACTGTATTTCCAACGCAGCTGTTGGATCAACCTTACTCAGCAGAACTGACAGGTAACAGCCAACCTGATCTGTGTTCCTTTTGCCTTCACTTCCTCTTTCTTCAGCATAAAACTGTCCAGTGTCCAAAGGAACCGTCAGAATTTTGTCTGCTCTCAGGAAAAACACACCCAGAAAGAGCCCAACAAAATGGGATTCTAGTGACACCTAGTGACCTTCTGTACTTACTGCCCACATTTTCAGGGGGAAACGGGAGCAAAGGCCTGGATAGGCAGGAAACGTAGAATAAACAGGACACATAAAATAACGGGCAGTTCAGCCATTACCCCTGAAGTCTGTTGAAAAAAATTCAAGCTCACCAAAAATCAGGAAATGCAAATGAAATAAATTTTATTTTTCCACTGACAAAGTAGGAAAGATTAAAAAGACTTGACAACTCAGAGTGTAATGGTTATGGGAAACAAGTGTTCTTTTACACTGCTAGAAAGAAGAGAATTTAGTGCACTCTTTCCAGAAGGTACTATGACAGCATTTATCATAAATTTAAGTCCATGAGCCCTCTGAACTCAAAAATCCATTTGTGGGATTTAAACCTATGAAAAAACTCACACATCTGTAAGAAGTAATGCACACAAAGACATTCAGTTTTGTACTATTTCTGACTAGAAAGAAAAAGAAATGGAAAACTTCATATTCATTAACAGATCAGTTACACAAATTACTTGTTATCTCTTATACAAGACTGTGTATGTTTTAAAAAATGAGATCTATCACTATGTACAAACATGGAAAGATGTTCTCTAATGTTAACTAAAAGTTTATGTGCATTCCATTAAAAAAATAAAACCTACATATTTCCATGGATGTACATATAAATATGGATGTATAAATGTTTATGTATGCATTTTCTATGTGTTTAGTAAAATGTCTGAAACTATATATTCCAAATTCTCAGTGGTAGGTCTTCCCCCAACGGAGGGAAGACAAGCCAAGAAGTAGATTAGGTGGGCTTTTCACGTTAAAAATATACACACATTTAAATCTAAATACATTTAATTCAAAAGAAAACTTGTCTTCAAGATAGCAAGAGGAATTACAAAAATCAGTAATTAATTCTAATTAATAATTAAAATCTGAATGCATTACAACAAATAAAAAAAGAATTTATATTAAAAATGTGATTAAGTTCACTTTACAGGGACTTGATGAGATTGCCTTTGGGTAATAAAAATTATATTGGAGTTTCCCTGATCCCCTTAAGAACCAAGGGCTCAGTGGGGGCAACAAGAAGAGAGGAGATAAAGCAACAAGGGAAGTAGGAGACAGACTACCAAGGAAAGCAAGAGGGCAAGACTCTCAGGAGAAGAAACTGAGAATTCCCTTGTCAGGATTAACTGAGAGGCCTCTTTTCAGGACAAGGGTGCCTTTCAGTTTACATTTCTACCCAAACATCTCCATTAACTTCAGGCTTTCAGGAAAGGTCTATTTTTCTGTACCCTCCCCTTCTCTACATTCCTATATGCCTTTTACAGGTAGCTCACCATCACTTCCCCCAAGAAATTTTCTCTGTTATCTGTAGGCTAATATAAGTAAAGCCTCCTCTGTTCATGAGTTGATAGGGCAAATATTACTGAGCACCTACTATGAGCCAGGAATGTGTTAGATACTGAGTGACAAACATGGTGGCTGCACTTACAGAGTTTACATCATAATGGAAAGACCAAAATGAATGATTAGGTAAGTAGGCAGGCAGACAGATAAAACAGACAAATGAATCACACTACTGGGTATTTATGCAGAAAATATAAAAATACTAATTTATATATGCACCCCTATGTTTACTGCATGATCTAAAATAGCCAAACTATGGAAGCAGCTCAAGTGTCCACTGATTGATAGATGAATGGTAAAGAAGATGTGGTATATATACACAATGGAATATTATTCAGCCAGAAAAAAGAATGAAATCTTGCCATTTGCAATGACATGGATGGAGCTAGAGAACAGTAAAGTCAGAGAAAGACAAAGACCATATGATCTCACTCATATGTGGAATTTAAAAAATAAAACAAATGACTTTTAGGAGTCAGCTCTACTGAGAGATGTTGCTCTAGTGGCTAGGCTGGGGGAGGAACCCTCGCTGGGACAGTGTGGTCTCAGGACCCTCGGGGTCACAGGAAGACTGGGGGTGCCTGAGTGCGGCAGAGCTCCCAGGTGTTGGAGCGGGGAAGCCGGCTGCAGAGACGGAGCCAAGGAGTGGGCTCCCAGCTCGGGGTTGCCATAAACCATGATCCGCAGCACAGTCAGGCCACTGCTCCTCCAGCAGGGACCGAACAAGCGGCAGATCGGGGAGACTCACCTTCCTCCCCTGGGAGGAGCGGCATGGGAGCGCACCGCAGGGATCTGCTGGGTTTGGAGACTCCACATGGGGTCATGTGCCAGAGATAGAAACGCTCGGTCACAGGCCGGGTGAGCACGGAGTGCTGCCGGAGACCAGGGAGACGGGAGTGATACCATAAGACGAAACAATATTAGAATAATTGGGATCCCAGAAGAAGAAGAAAGAGAGAGGGGCAGAAGGTATATTGGAGCAAATTATAGCAGAGAACTTCCCTTATTTGGGGAAGGAAACAGGCATCAAAATCCAGGAGGCACAGAGAACCCCCCTCAAAATCATTAAAAATAGGTCAACACCCCAACATCTAACAGTAAAACTTATGAGTCTCAGAGACAAAAAGAAAATCGTGAAAGCAGCTCAGGAGAAGAGATCTGTAACCTACAACGGTAGAAATATTAGATTGGCAACAGACCTATCCACAGAGACCTGGCAGGCCAGAAAGGACTGGCAGGATATATTCAGAGCACTAAATGAGAAAAATATGCAGCCAAGAATACTATCATTGAAAATGATAGTCTGTCACTGAAAATAAAAGGAGAGATAAAAAGCTTCCAGGACAAACAAAAACTAAAGGAATTTGTAAACACGAAACCAGTCTTACAAGAAATTTTGAAAGGGGTCCTCTAAGCAAAGACAGAGCCTAAAAGTAACACAGACCAAAAAGGAACAGACAATATACAGTAACAGTCACCTTACAGGCAATAGAATGGCACTAAATTCATGTCTTGCAATAGTTACCCTGAATGTAAATGGGCTAAATGCCCCAATCAAAAGACATAGGCTCTATCAGATTGGATAAAAAAACAAGACCCATCGATATGCTGTCTGGAACAGACTCATTTTAGACCCAAAGACACCTCCAGATTGCAAGTGAGGGGGTGGAAAACCATTTACCATGCTAATGGACACCAAAAGAAAGCTGGGGTGGCAATCCTTGTATCAAATTAGATTTTAAACTGAGGATTATAATAAGAGATGAAGAAGAACACTATATCCTACTTAAAGGGTCTATCCAACAAGAAGATCTAACAATTGTAAGTATCTATGCCCCTAACATGGGAGCAGTCAATTATATAGGGCAATTAATAACAAAAGCAAAGAAACACATCGACAATAACACAATAATAGTGGGGGACTTTAACACCCCCCTCACTGAAATGGACAGATCATCTAAGTAAAAGATCAACAAGGAAATAAAGACTTTAAATGACACACTGGACGAAATGGACTTCACAGATATATTTAGAACATTCCATCCCAAAGAAACAGAATACACATTCTTCTCTAGTGCCCATGGAACATTCTCCAGAATAGATCACATCCTAGGTCACAAATCAGGTCTCAATAGGTACCAAAAGATTGGGATCCTTCCCTGCATATTTTTGGACCACAATGCTTTGAAACTAGAACTCAGTCACAAGAGGAAAGGCAGAAAGAACTTCAAATACATGGAGGCTAAAGAGCATCCTACTAAAGAATGAATGAGTCAACCAGGAAATTAAAGAAGAATTAAAAAAATTCATGGAAACCAATGAAAAGGAAAACACAACTGTTCAAAATCTTTGGGATGCAGCAAAGGCAGTCCTAAGAGGAAAGTATATAGCAATACAAGCTTTCTCAAGAAACAAGAAAGGTCTCAAGTACACAACCTAACCCTACACCTAAAGGAGCTGGAGAAAGAACAGCAAATAAAGCCTAAACCCAGCAGAAGAGAAATAATAAAGATCAGAGCAGAAACCAATGAAATAGAAACCAAAAGAACAGTAGAACAGATCAACGAAACTAGGAGCTGGTTCTTTGAAAGAATTAATAAAATTGATAAACCCCTGGCCAGACTTATCAAAAAAAGAGAAATGACCCAAATAAATAAAATCATGAATGAAAGAGGAGAATTCACAACCAACACCAAAGAGATACAAACAATTATAAGAACATATTATGAGCAACTCCATGTCAGCAAATTAGATAATCTGGAAGAAATGGATACATTCCTAGAGATGTATCAACTACCAAAACTGAACCAGGAAGAAACAGAAAACCTGAACAGACCTATAACCACTAGGGAAATTGAAGAGGTAATCAAAAATCTCCCAACAAACAAGAGCACAGGGCCAGATGGCTTCCCAGGGGAATTCTACCAAACATTTAAAGAAGAATTAATACCTATTCTTCTGAAACTGTTCCAAAAAATAGAAATGGAAGGAAAACTTCCAAACTTGTTTTATGAGGCCACGATTACCTTGATCCCCAAACCAGAAAAAGACCCCATCAAAAAGCAGAATTACAGACCAATATCCCTGATGAACATGGATGCAAAAATTCTCACCAAAATACTAGCCAATAGGATCCAACAGTACATTAAAAGGATTATTCACCACGACCAAGTGGGATTTATTCCTGGGCTGCAAGGCTGGTTCAACATCCACAAATCAATCAATGTGAGACAATACATTAATGAAAGAAAGAACAAGAACCATATGATCCTCTCAATAGATGCAGAAAAAGCATTTGACAAAGTACAGCATCCTTTCTTGATCAAAACTCTTCAGAGTATAGGGATAGAGGGTACGTACCTCAGTATCATAAAAGCCATCTATGAAAAACCCACAGCCAATATCATTCTCAATGGGGAAAACTGAGAGCTTTCCCGCTAAGGTCAGGAACGCGGCAGGGATGTCCACTATCACCACTGCTATTCAACATAGTATTAGAAGTCCTAGCCACAGCAATCAGACAACAAAAAGAAATAAAGGGCATCCAAATCGGCAAAGAAGAAGTCAAACTCTCACTCTTTGCAGATGATATGATACTTTATGTGGAAAACCCCAAAGACTCCACCCCAAAACTGCTAGAACTCATACAGGAATTCAGTCAAGTGGCAGGATATAAAATCAATGCACAGAAATCAGTGGCATTCCTATACACCAATAACAAGACAGAAGAAAGAGAAATTAAGGAGTCGATCTCATTTACAATTGCACCCAAAACCGTTCAGTTACCTAGGAATAAATCTAACCAAAGAGGCAAAGAATCTGGACTCAGAAAACTATAAAATACTCATGAAAGAAACTGAGGAAGACACAAAGAAATGGAAAAACGTTCCATGCTCATGGATTGGAAGAACAAATATTGTGAAAATGTCAATGTTACCTAGAGCAATCTACACATTCAATGCAATCCCTATCAAAATACCATCCACTTTTTTCAAAGAAATGGAACAAATCATCCTAAAATTTGTATGGAACCAGAAAAGACCCCGAATAGCCAGAGGAATGTTGAAAAAGAAAAGCAAAGCTGGCGGCATCACAATTCCGGACTTCCAGCTCTATTACAAAGCTGTCATCATCAAGACAGCATGGTACTGGCACAAAAACAGACACATAGATCAATGGAACAGAATAGAGAGCCCAGAAATGGACCCTCAACTCTATGGTCAACTAATCTTTGACAAAGCAGGAAAGAATGTCCAATGGAACAAAGACAGTCTCTTCAACAAATGGTGTTGGGAAAATCAGACAGCCACATGCAGAAGAATGAAACTGGCCATTTCCTTACACCACACACAAAAATAGACTCAACATGGATGAAAGACCTAAATGTGAGACAGGAGTCCATCAAAATCCTAAAGGAGAACACAAGCAGCAACTTCTTCAACCTCAGCCGCAGCAACTTCTTCCTAGAAACATCGCCAAAGGCAAGGGAAGCAAGGGCAAAAATGAACTATTGGGACCTCATCAAAATAAAAAGCTTTTGTACAGCAAAAGAAATAGTCAACAAAACCTAAAGACAACTGACAGAATGGGAGAAGATATTTGCAAATGACATATCAGATAAAGGGCTAGTATCCAAAAATCTATAAAGAGCTTATCAAACTCAACATGCAAAGAACAAATGAGCCAATCAAGAAATGGGCAGAAGACATGAACAGACATTTCTTCTTCTTCCAAAGAAGACATCCAAATGGCCAACAGACACATGAAAAAGTGCTCAACATCACTTGGCATCAGGGAAATCCAAATCAAAACCTCAATGAGATACCACCTCACGCTAGTCAGAATGGCTAAAATTAACAAGTCAGGAAACGACAGATGTTGGTGGGGATGTAGAGAAAGGGGAACCCTCCTACACTATTGGTGGGAACACAAGCTGGTGCAGCCACCCTAGAAAACAGTATGGAGGTTCCTCAAAAAGTTGAAAATAGAGCTACCATAGGACCCAGCAATTGCACTACTGGGTATTTACCCCAAAGATACAAATGTAGGGATCTGAAGGGGTATGTGCACCCCGATGTTTATAGCAGCAATGTCCACCATAGCCAAACTATGGAAAGAGCCAAGATGTCCATCGACAGATGAATGGATAAAGAAGATGTGATACACACACACACACACACACACACACACACACACACAGGAATATTATGCAGCCATCAAAAGGAATGAAATCTTGCCATTTGCAACGATGTGGATGGAACTGGACGGTACTATGCTGAGCGAAATAAGTCAGAGAAAGACATGTATCATATGATCTCACTGATATGAGGAATTCTTAATCTCAGTAAACACACTGAGGGTTGCTGGAGTGGTGAGTTGTGCTATGGTGAGTGCTGTGAATTGTGTAAGACTGTTGAATCACAGACCTGTACCTCTGAAACAAATAATGCATTATATGTTAAAAAAAAAAAAAGATAGCAGGAAGGGAAAAATGAAGGGGGCGAAACTGGAGGGGGAGACAAACCATGAGAGACCATGGACCCTGAGAAACAAACTGAGGATTCTAGAGGCAGGGGGGTGGGGGTGGGGGTATGGGTTAGCCTGGTGATGGGTATTAAAGAGGGCACGTATTGAATGGAGCACTGGGTGTTATACACAAACAATGAATCATGGAACACTACCTCAAAAACTAATGATGTAATGTATGGTGATTAACGTAACATAATAAAATAAAAAAATAAAAAATAAAACAAATGAGAAAAGGGAAAAAAGAGAGAGAAACAAAACAAGGAACAAATTCTTAAATACAGAGAACAGTTGGTTACCACAGGGGAGGCAGGTGGGGAGATGGGGGAAATAGATGATGAGGATCAAAGAGTACACTCATCGTGATAAAAAAATAAAATTAAATTAAAAAAACAAATGAACAAAGTAAGTTCTAAAAGCACAAAAAGGAAAGAAGGAGTTGAGACAGAAAGTAACAAGGAGGAGTCTGTTTTGTGGGCCATATGGTCTCTGTAATACTAGTCAATTCCACAGGTATAGTGCAGAAGTAGCCATTCACAATACATAACCAAATGTGCATCGCTGTGTTCCAGGAAAACTTTACCTATGGACACTGAGAATTGGATTTTATATCATTTTCATGTGTCAGGAAATACTCTTGATTCTCTCCCCAACCTTTTAAAACTGCAAAAACCACTGTCAGCTCACAGACCATAAAAAACAAACAGGGTGGTGGGCTGGATTTGGCCAACAGGCCATACACAGTTCACTGTGCCTGCTTAGGACCACGTAATTCTAAGCCCTTTTATCTCAGCAAGAACAATATAACTGATTTATGTGTTAGAAGTGTCGCACTTGCTAATGTACCAAGGGTGAAATAAAAGGGAGACAGGCAGGAGGCTACTGAATAATCTGGCAAGATGACAGATGATAGTTGTCTATTTTGAGATACAATCAATAGGCCATCTTAATGGATTGCATAAGGAGATGAGGGAGCTGTTTGATTTTGATTCTTTCCCCACAACTTTCCATAAAAAGACAACTTTAAAAAAATGCAAATAATGGACATACATGACCTATGCTTTTACCAAAACTTCAAATGACATATAAGTAGGAAAATAACCCAAGTTTGAATATAGCTGCAAGTCTGTGGACGCAGAAAGTGGGAAAGAAGTCTTACGACTCCACAAAGAGAGTGGAGGGGCCTGGAGCTTCAGAAGAAGCTCATGTAAAGTAACTCTGGAAAAGAGGAAGTTGGCACTAAATGCTGAAATACAGAACAGGAGTGGTTCACAGCACCTCTTACAGGGAAGAGGTCCAGAAGTGACAGGCTCTGAAAAAATGTTAACTCTGAGGGATAATCAGTAGAGTACCACTCTACTGAGGAGTGGTAACCCTGGGACAAACAGCAGTGGAGGAACCAAGGGGAAAATATTCAGGGAACTATGCAGAGAGCAGAACTGACATAGGACAGCACTCAGAAATTAGGAACCCTGCGTATAAAATGAATGGGAACAGAACAAAGCAGACCACATCCATTAAAACGCTGTTTGGAAAAGAAAATGCAAATCAAACCATTTCAGCTAATGAAAATACACCTGCTATGAAAAATAAAAACAAAGCTGAAGAAGGTAACACAACTGTCATATCTGAATCAAATACGGTCAAACAAGTATTTGGGAAACTATATCCATCCACCCATCCATATGTGTGAGATATTTCTTGAATCATAAATATGAAAACTAAAAACAACAGAATAGGAAGACACTAAACAAGAATTGATTAAACTCAGCAAATAAAAGGAGGAAAGATAAAATCATGTCAGAGACGAAGACTTAATTATAACATGCCAAAGAACAAACAGATTCAAATGAAAAGTCAATTAAAAAAATACTGAAGAAAAACAGCGGGCAGGAGGGAGAAGGGGGCTAAAGATAACATCCAGATAGAAGTAAAAAGATTCAGAGTCAAAATGGTTGAAATTAAAGGCAGGTAAAGGAGGCCCAACATACATATAATTGAAGCCCTTGAAGAAACAAAACAGTAAAACAGAGTAATATTTAAAACGGTAAGAAAATTTTCCAGAGATAGGAAGACCTGAATCTCTTGAAAAGGCCAACCTAGAACTGGAATCAACAACTGGATCAATTTAAGACAGAAGAAAACAACTAGATTTTAAAGGGGGAAAAAAAAATCCTTGAAGAAAGATCAGATAATATACAAAGAGAAAAGAATTAAACTAGCTTCAGATGCAAAAAAACCACCACCAAACTAGGTTCCACTTGTGTTTAGTTGTTAAACCCAAATCTCCTGCAAATGCACTATAAGTCATACATACGCTCTGAAATTTTTTAAAAAGGCTTTGGAAACAAACAAAAGGCGTATTTTTTTTTTTAAAGATTTTATTTATTTATTTGAGAGAGAGAATGAGATAGAGCATGAGAGAGGGGAGGGCCAGAGGGAGAAGCAGACTCCCTGCTGAGCAGGGAGCCCTGATGCGGGACTCGATCCCGGGACTCCAGGATCATGACCTGAGCCGAAGGCAGTCGCTTAATCGACTGAGCCACCCAGGCGCCCCAAAAGGTGTATTTTAAAAGGAAGGAAACAATCTGTGGCTTTGCCACATTTTCTGGGTCTTTACCCTGAGGTAACTCAGTGACAGGGTCTGTGGGAGTGGTGGTGATGGGCAGTTCAACCTCCAACAGAAGGACTTGCTGTCTTTCTGGCCAAAGGAACTAGGGGAAGGAGCCCCGGCAAGTAGGGCCACAGGGGAATGAGGCAAGGACCCAGGAAACAAGCCAGGGAA
The DNA here is from genome assembly GCF_002201575.2 of Neomonachus schauinslandi. Taxonomy (NCBI): domain Eukaryota; kingdom Metazoa; phylum Chordata; class Mammalia; order Carnivora; family Phocidae; genus Neomonachus; species Neomonachus schauinslandi. The sequence continues at coordinate 6,361,990 of NC_058404.1, read as the reverse complement.
CAGGAACCTCAGGTTCTGAGCCTAAAAGCCCACATCCCTGGCTGACCCCTGACCTACATGTGCATGAGGCAAACTGACATCAGCCTTCGGCCAAGGCTTGAAGAACTGAATGAATCTAAGCAAATGTTCACCACAGGTCTTAAAATGACAGTCTGCATTTTAAAGCTAAACAAGTTAACTGCTTGCTAAAATAAAATCAACACTCTTCAGAGCAATATAAAAGAATGAAGTGTCTATCTAATATTTACAGTGTCCAAAACAAAACCCTAAGTTAAAAGGTCACATTAAGAGCCAGAAAATGTGACACATCCCTAAGAAAAAACAATCAACAGATGCCAACCCTGAAATGCTGGAATTATCAGAAAAGGGGATTAAAGGATCTACTATTACTGTACTGTGCAAGAGAATGGAAAACACACAGGTAAGGAAAGACAGGAAAAGCAAAGGCAGAAATCCCAGCTAAAAAACAAAACACACATAAAAGAACCAGGCAGAAATGTTAGAGCTGAAAAATACATGAACTAAATTTACCAAATGGACTAAATGACAGAATGGAGTTGTTGGAGAACAGAGTCAATGAACCTGAAGGAGGATCAATGTGAAGAAAAAAGACAATTGAAAAATAATGATCAAAAACCAGGGCATCAGGGATAAGTGGGGACATTTCAAAGACTGTATTACACAGCAGGCATCTGCAAACTATGGGCCACAGGCCAACCTGGCTCACCACCTGGTTTTAAAATAAACTTTTAAATACAGCCACCCCTGTTTGTTTGCTTCTTCTTTAGGGCTCCTTTCACACTACAACAGTCGAGTAGTTAAATAAAGACCACAGAGCCCACAAAGCCTAAAATAAAGGCATTCCTCATCTTATTGTACTTTGCATTATTGTGCTTCCCAGATACCACGTGCTTTACAAACTAGAAGATTTGTGGAAACCCCACACAGAGCAAGTCTATCAGTGCTATTTCCCCAACTATATCTGTTTACTTCATGTCTCATTTTGGTAATACTCCGAATATTTCAAACATTTTCATTATTATGTTTTTATGGTGATCTGGGATCAGTGATCTTTAATGTTACTATTGTAATTACTTTGGGGCTCCAGGAACCACACCCACGTAAGACCACTACCTTGATAAATGTGTATGCTCTGATTGCTCCACAAACCAGCATTTCCCGCATCTCTCTCCTTCTCCTCTGGCCTCCCTATTCCCTGAGACACAGCAATATTGAAATTAGGCCAATTAATAACCCTACAATGGCCTCTAAATGGCAAGTGAAAGGAAGAGTCACATATCTCTCACTTTAAATCAAATGCTAGAAATGAGAAATGATTAAACTTAGTGAGGAAGTCACTGTCAAAAGCCAGAATAGACCAAAAACTACACCGGACAGCCAAGCTGTGAATGCAGAGGAAAAGTTCCTGAAGGAAATTAAAAGGGCTACTCCAGTGAACACATGAATGACAGGGAAGGGAAATAGCCTTATCACTAATATGGAGAAAGTTTGGGTGGTCTGGAGAGAATATCAAACCAGCCACACATTCTCTTAAACTGAAGCCTAATCCAGAAGAAGACCGGAACTCTCTTATTTCTACAAAGGCTGAGAGAGGTAAAGAAGCTGCGGAACAAACATCTGAAGCTAGCACAGGTTGGTTAGTGGGTTTAAGGAAAGAAGTCGTCTCCATAACATGAAAGGACAAGGTGAAGCAGCACGTGCTGACGGAGAAGCTGCAGCAAGTCATCCAGAAGATCTAGCTCAGAGAATTCAGGAAGGTGGCTACACTCAACAACAGATTTTCAGTAGAAAAAATAGCCTTCTGTTGGAAGAAGATGCCATCTAGGACTCTCGTAGCCAGAGAGAAGTCAACGCCTGGCTTCAAAGGACAGCCTGACTCTCTCGTGAGGGGCTAATGCAGCTGGTGACTCTAAGTGGAAGCCAATGCCCATGAACCATTCTGAAAATCCCAGGGCCCTTCAGAATCATGCTTAATCTGCTCTGCCTGTGCCCTGTAAATGGAACAACACAGCCTGGATGACAACACAACTGTCTACAACATGGTTTACTGAATATTATAAACCCACTGTGGAGATAAATGCTCAGAGAAAAAGATTCCCTTCAAAATATTGCTGCTCACTGACAATGCACCTGGTCACCCAAGAGTTCTGATGGAGACGGACAATGAGATTAATGTGGTTTTCAGGCCTGTTAATGCAGCATCCATACTGTAGCCCATGATCAAGGAATCATTTCAACTTTAAAGTCTTATTATTAAAGAAATGCATTTCATAGGGATATAGCTGCCATAAATGGTGATTCCTGTCATGTATCTGGGCAAAGTAAATTGAAAACCCTCCAGAAAGGATCCACCATTCTAGATGCCATGAAGAACATTTGTGATTCATGGGAAAGGGTCAAAACATCAATACAAATGGGAATTTGGAAGAAGTGGATTCCAGCCCCCATGGATGACTTTAAGGGTTCAAGATTTCATGGAGGAAGTAACCACAGATGGGGTGGAAGGAGCCAGAGAATGAGAATCAGAAGTGGAGCCTGACGATGGGATTGCACTGCTGTGCTCTCAGGATCAAACTTGAACAGATGAGGAGTTGCTTCTTGTGGATGAGCAAAGAAAGTGGTTTCTTGGGATGGAATCCATTCCTGGTGAAGATGCTTTGAAGACTGTTGAAATGACAACAAAGGATTTAGATCATTACATAAACTGAGTTGATAAAGCAGCAGCAGGTTTGAGAAGGCTGACTCCAATGTGAAAGAAGTTCTACGGGGGGTAAAATGCTATCAAACAGTACTGCATGCTACAGAGAAATTGTGAAAGGAAGAGTCAATCAATGTGGCAAACTTCAATGTTCTTATTTTAAGAAATTGCCACAGCCATCCCAATTTAAGCAACCACCATGCTGATTAGCCAGCAACCACCAACACTGAAGCAAGACCCTCCAGTAGCAAAGAGATTATGACTAGTTGAAAGCTTAGATGATGATTAGCATCTTATCAATATTCTTCAAATTAAGGTATGTACATTTTTTTTCCAAAGATTTTATTTATTTATTTGAGAGAAAGAATGAGAGAGAGGGAGCACATGAGAGGGGGGAGGGTCAGAGGGAGAAGCAGACTCCCTGCCGAGCAGGGAGCCCGATGCGGGACTCGATCCTGGGTCTCCAGGATCATGACCTGAGCCGAAGGCAGTCGCTTAACCAACTGAGCCACCCAGGCGCCCAAGGTACGTACATTTTTTAAACATAATGTTATTGCACACTAATAGACTACAGTACAGTATAGTATGGAGGGGGAAGGGACAGAGGGAGAGTACAGTATAAATGTAACTTTTATATGCACTAGAAAACCAAAAACTTCATTTTACTCACTTTATTATGATATTTGCTTTATTGTAGAAGTCTCAAGCTAAACCCAAAATATGTCCAAGGTATGCTTGTATTTACTATCTGTTCTTTTACAGAAAAACTTTGCCAATCCCTATTATGCAGCTAATTAGAGAAACCAGAAAAAGAAGAAGAAATGGGACAGAAAAGATATCTGAAGAAATAACGGCCAAAAACTAATTACATTTTTAGAAAAAAAAAAAATATATAAGCTTGCCCATTCAAGCTCAGTGAAATCTACACAAAATCAATTAAAAAAAACACCATACCTAGACGCTTAAGTTAAACTTCTGAAAACCAAAGACAAGAAAAACTGGAAAGAAGTCAGAGAAAAAAGACACACTACTTACAACAGAGAAATGATTTGAATGACTACAGAGTTCTCAAGAGATACCAGAGGACAGAAGACTACCGGAAAAACTTTTAGGCAGTTGGAAAGAAAAGAATAAATAAACACTGTCAAATTAGAATTGCATATCCATGGAAAATACCATTCACAAATAATGATGGAATAAGGACATTTTCAGACAAAAACTAAGTTCCATGCTCAGCAGGGAGTTTTTTGAGATTCTCTCTCTCTCCCTCTGTCCCTTCCCCCTCCATGCACTCACACTCTCTGAAATAAATAAATCTAAAAAAAAAAAAAAAAAAATAGAACACTTAAAAAGCAGTACAAACCAGCTAGATCTAACAGATATCTATAGATAGAACATCCCATCCACACAATAGAACACACATTCTTCTCGAGTGCACATGCAGTATTCTCCTGCACAGACCAAATGTTATGGCATAAAACAAGTCTCAATTACCTTAAAATGACTGAAATAATACAAAATACGTTCTCTGATTACAGTGGAATGAAACAAGGTTATCAAAAACAGAATGAAGTTTGGAAAACTCACAAATACGCAGAATTCAAATAAGAACCTCCTAAATAACTAATGGGTCAAAAAAAAAAAAATCACAAGAGAAAATAGAAAATACTTTGAAATAAATGAAAACAAAAACACAACATACATTTTATGAGATGCAGCTAAAGCACTACTTAGAAGTAAATTTATCACTGTGAACCCTTATATTAAAAAATAGAAAATTTTCAGATCAAGAATATAAACTTCCACCTAAGGAAATCAGAGAAAGAGCAAACTAAACCCAAAGCAAGCAGAAGGAAATCATGAAGATTATAGAGTGAAAATAAAATAAAGAGTAGAAAAAAAACAGAGAAAAATCAACAAGACCAAAGTAGGTTTCTTGAAAAGATCTTTTGAACGAATCTTTTTAGTTAGACTGATAAAGGCAAAAAGAAATTACTAAAATCAGAAATGAATTACTATTACTACTGACCTTATAAAAATAAAAAGGATTATTCACAAAAATATTGGAAACAAGTGTATACCAACAAATTAGATAACCTAGGTGAAATGAACAAGCCCTAGAAAGTCAGAAACTACTCAAACTGACTCAAGAAAAAGTATAAAATTGAAAAAACCTATAGCAAGAGACTGAATTAGTAATCAAAACCTTTCCACAAAAGCAAGCCCAAGCCCAGATGGCTTCCTGGTGAATTCTACAAAATGCTTGAAGAATTAACACCCATCCTTAGAAACTCTTCAAAAAACAGAAGAATAGGGGAGCCCAGGTGGCTCAATTGTTTAAGTGTCCAACTCTTGGTTTCGGCTCAGATCATGATCTCAGGGTCCTGAGATAAAGCCCCACATGAGGCTCCGCACTGAGCGTGGAGCCTACTTAAGATTCTCTTTCTCACCATAAGACACTCTTAATCTCAGGAAACAAACTGAGGGTTGCTGGAGTCGGGGGGTGGTGGCAGGGATGGGGTGGCCGGGTGATGGACAGTGGGGAGGGTATGTGCTATGGTGAGCGCTGTGAAGTATGTAAGACTGATGAATCACAGACCTGTACCCCTGAAACAAATAATACCTTATATGTTAATAAAAATAATTTAAAAAAAAGATTCTCTTTCTCCCTCTCCCTCAGCCCCTTCCTCCCACTTGAGAACAAGCACACCCAAGTGCTCTCTCTAAAACAAAAAAAAACAGAAGAACATGCAAGATCCCAACTCATTCTATGATGCCAGTATTGCCCTGATGCCAAAACCAAAAAAAGTTATCACAAGGAAACTATGGACTAATATCCCCTATGAATACAAATACAAAAATAAAAATAAAAAATGAAAACAGGGTACTAGCAAACTGACCCAGTAATTTAGGGGGGGGGGGGAAGTATACAGCATGACCAAGCAAGATTTATCCCAGGAATGCAAGTTTGGTTCACTATAATGAAACCCATCAATCTAATACAAGACATTAATAGAATAAAAGACAAAAAACAAATGAATATCTCAATAGATGCAGAAAAAGCACTTGACAAAATCCAACATCTTTCAATGATAAAAACAAACAAACCCAAACAAATAAAAAACTAGGAAAGGAAGGAAACTTTCCTCAACCCAATAAAGGGCATCTACAGCTAAATCCACAGCTAACATCATACTTAATAGTGAAATACAGAAAGCTTATCTCCTAAGATTATGAAAAAGACAAGGATCTCAATTCTTACCTCTCTATTCAACACTGTGCTGCAGGTTGTAGTCAGGACAATTAGGCAAGAAAAAGAAATAAAAGGCATTCAGACTAGAAAGGAAGAGTACAACTATATATACAGATTACCCAACATTGTATATAGAAAAATCCTACAGAAATCACAAAAACACGTAGAGCTAATAAACAAGTACAACAAACTTGCAGGATATAGATCAATATAGAAAAATCAGTTGTATTTCTATACGTTAACAACTGAACAATCTAAAAATGAAATTAAGAAAACAATTCCATTTATAATAGCATCAAAAAACCAAAAAAATTAGGAATAAATTTAACCTAACAGATATAAGACTTGTACACTGAAAGAAATTAAAGACCTAAAAAAATTAAAACCCATCCAATCAATGGTCATGGATTGGAATATTAAATATTGTTATGATAACACTTCCTTAATTATACACTCAACACAATCTGTATCAAATCTCAGCTTTTTTTTTTTTTTTTAAGAAACTGACAAGCTAATCCTAAAATTCATATAGAAATGGAAGGGAGCCAGATTAGTCAAACAATCTTGAAAAAGAATAACAAAATTGGAGGACTCATACTTCTCAATTTTAAAACTTAACTACAGAGCACCTGTGTGGCTCAGTCAGTCGGTTAAGTGTCTGACTCTTGGTTTCGGCTCAGGTCGTGATCTCAGGGTCATGAGACTGAGCCCCACGTTGGACTCCCTACTCAGCGCTAGTTTGCCTGGGGCTCTCCTTCTCCCTCTGCCCCTCCCCTCCCTGCCACACGCACGTGTGCTCTCTCTAAAATAAATAAATAAATCCTTAAGAAAAAATTAATTACAAAGCTACAGTGATCAAGACTGTGTAGCACTGGCATAACAATAAACCTACAGGTCAGTGAAATAGAACTGAGAATCCAGAAATAAACCCATGTGTCTATGGTCAACTGATTTTCAACAAGAGTACTAAAACAATTTAATGGGGAAAGAACAGTCTCTCCAAAAATGGTGCTGGGACACCTGGATAATCACATGCAAAAGAGTGACTGTGAAACCCTACCTCATCACGCCATGTACAAAAATTAACTAAAAAACAACAACAACAACAAAAAAACTCCACAGATTTAAATGTAAAAATAAAACTATTTAGCTCTTAGAAGAAAGCAAAGGTGTAAATCTTCACGCCCTGGGATTAGGCAATGATTTCTTGGATGTGACATTTAAAGCACAAGCAACAAAAGAAAAAATAAATACACTGGACTTAATCCAAATTAAAAACTTTTGTGCTTCAAAGATACTACCAAAAAAAGTGAAAAGACAATTCACAGAAATGGAGAAAATGTTTCCAAATAATATGTAAGAATCTTATATCTAGAATATATGAAGAATTCTTATAACTCAACAATAAAAAGAAAAATAACCCAACATTTTAAACTGGGCAAAGTACTTGAATAGACATTTCTCAAAAAAGAGACAAACAGCCGATAAAACCATGAAAAGCTGCTCAACATCATTAATTAGGTAAACACAAAACTATAGTACGATACCACTACACATTCAGTATGATGGCTATAATCGTAAGGAGGAATAATAATCCTCAAACACTGCTACTGGGAGATGTAAAATGGTGCAGCCAATTTGAAAACGGTCTGGCATTTTCTTTAAAAGCTAAAACATACAGTTTCCATATGACAGCAATTCCACCCTTACACGTATACAGCTGAGCCTTGAACAACACGGGTTTGAACTGCATGGGTACACTGACACTCAGTATTTCTATAGTACAGAACTGTCACCTTATTTTCTTTTCCTTATGATTTTCTTTTTTTTTTTTTTAAATGTTTTATTTATTTATTCATGAGAGTCAGAGAGAGAGAGAGAGAGAGGCAGAGGCAGAGGGAGAAGCAGGCTCCCCGCCTAGCAGGCAGCCCGATGTGGGACTCAATCCCGGGACTCCAGGATCATGACCTGAGTCGAAGGCAGTGGCTTTAACCAACTGAGCCACGCAGGCGCCCCCAGAACTTCTTTTTGGAGTGATGAAAATATTAAATTAGATAGTAGTGATGGTTACAAATCTCTACGAACAGATTAAAAACTACTGAAATGTACTCTAAAAGGCTGAGTTTTATGATATGTGAATATTATCTTAATTTAAAAAAAATAACAAAAGAAGAAATCTAAATGTATTATTCACTTTGAAAGGAAACACCAGAGAAAACTCAGATCTTTAAGAATTAAGAGTAACAGAAATAGTAAACATGGATAAATGAGACACTATTTTTTCGTAATTTACTTAAAACTTACAATCATAACATACTATATACATCCATACATAGTAATCAAAGGTTTAAATCTCTTTCTACATTCTTATGGAAAACACACCCATTTCTATCTTATAATAACTAGAACTCCTTCTGGTCTTGCTCCTGCCCTGTTCCCTTATCTATAATCTGACAGTGGCCACTTCAGGACTGTCTTGAGCTAAAGACACATATGATAAATACCTCTGGAGAATGGTATGTTTTAGAAACCTAGAGTAAATTCATATGAAAGCAGCAAAGCAATATAGAGGCATAGACCCTGATAATGATGTATGAAACTGCTCTAAAAGAAGAAAGTCCAGGGCGCCTGGGTGGCTCAGTCAGATGAGCATCTCTTGGTTTTGGCTCAGGTCATGATCTCAGAGTCATGAGATGGAGCTCCGCATTGGGCTCTGAGCTCAGTGAGGAGTGTGCTTGAGGATTCTCTTTCCCTCTCCCTCCCTGTTAGTGCATGCCCACGCTCGCTCTCACTCTCTTGCTCTCAAATAAATAAATAAATAAATAATAAATCTTTAAAAGAATAAAGTCCATTAATTAAAAAAAAAAAAAAAACACTTAATAACAAGGCATGGCCATTCAACCCTATGTGAGGAACTCTGACTTTTTAAAGTAACTTTCTCCACGGCAATGTTGCACAATATAAGAGGCTCCTGGAGTTGTGGTCACTATGGTCCTGACCATTCCACCATGGCATTTTACTTGCCCCCTCCACTAAGTTATAAATTCTTTGAGGTGCTGTGTCTGTCATATTTGTTCTAGTTTCTCTGGAGCACCTCGTATGTACTTGTTACTTTCAAACCAAGAACTACTTCCAGGTTAACTGGAAGGACAGGGGTCCTGTGAAGAGTAGCTACCACAGATTCCATTTTCTCAGCATACTCTCCATGATCTACATTTCAAGCATCACACTCTCCAACCATATCCCCCTGTCCTCCCAAACACAACCTCTTGTACATCCCCAACAATTCCTCAACCCAACTAAGATTTATGGTCTGTTCATCAAACAACACTTCCTCCATCCTTTGCTCCCTTCACAACCCCCCATCCCCAGTCAAGCTTGGAGTCCACAGTCCATCATTATCCCTGCCTCCCATATCCCTCCAACCGCCTTTATGGTGGTTGCCTGGCAAAATCCAACCCTGGTTAAATCCAACACTCCGCCTCCTTCTTGCTTGTGGGTTGCTGGATAAACCATTGTCCTGTTACTCGGGGCCTCATGTTCAACTTATCACCATCCTCAAGTGAACCGTTAGTCCCGCTCTGATCCACCCACTCTCTCAAGTTTCTAGACAATTATTTCATGTGTTTGTGTTCTCTTCAAACCTCCAAAGCCTCTCATTCTCAGGTCACAACCTCGTTTCCTGTCACTGAGAAAGCGGCATCAGGAAATAATTTCCCTAAGACCTGAAGCCACATCTACTCACTTAGCAGCAACTGTCCCGTATACTCTGCATTCCCTCCTATCCTTGATCCCATATAACCCATCCTATATAAACTATAGGATACATAAGATTAACCTATATATAACCTATATAACCCATTGGCTTGTGTGTTAAGAGTCTATTCCCTCACCCCCCTTAATAACCCACTAGCATGAGTTAATGTTTCCTCTTGCCCCTGCATTAGCAAAATTTCCCTCTACTGGATCAGTTCTGTCAGCATACAGAGATGCTGTCATTTCTCCCATCTTAAACAACCTTTTCTACTCCACACCCCCCTCCAGGTACTGTCCCAGCTCTCTGTTCCCCACTGGAGTAGTCTCCATGCACTATTTCCCAACTTCTACTTGAACAAGTCTTGCTCCCACTAATCTGCTAAAACTGCTAGTCGAGATCCTAGAGACACCACCTTGCTAATTCCAGTGGTAACCTCTTAGACCTACCTTTATTCAACCTGTTTGCCACAGCTGATCATTATCCCCTCCTTGAAGGCTTTCTTCACCTGATTTCTAGAATCCCATCCTCACTGATTTCCCCCTCAACACCCAACACTAGAGTGCTCAACCTTGGAACCACCTCCTTTCCCTATCTATACTTACCAAGAGGTCACATCCAGATTTACAGCTTAAAATAACATCTGTATAAGGAAGACTCCCACATGTTTATCTTCAATCTCTCCAAGGAGCTCATCACTCATATATCCAACTGCCTACCTGACACCTCCACATGGGTGCTTAATAAATACCCCAAATTCAGCACATCCAAATGGAACTCATGATCTCCCTTCCAAACCTGGTCCTTCTGAAGCCTTCCCAATCTTGGAAAATGGCAAACCCATCTTTCTGGTTCCTCAGGCCCACACTTCACAGTCATTCTTGATTTTTCCCCTTCTCTACAAACTCATATCCAAATCTTCAGGAGATCTAGTCTGGCACTACCTTCAAAAATACATCCTGAATCTGACCATTCTTCATGACCACGTTACTACCACCCTAGTGCAAGCAACATCTCCAGGCTGGATCATTCAGCAGCCTCCAACCACTCTCCTGCCTCTTCCTTTGCCCCTTTTCCCACATACATCTCTTCTGAATCACACTCCACAAAGCCCCACGTCACCTGATTCCCCACCACCCGTCTCTGGCCTCAATCTCCTCCAACATTTCCCCTTGACCACACCAGTTATGGGCTCAATTATGTCCCCCACAATATTCACATGAAGTCTTAATCCCAAGTAGGAATGTGACCGTAGAGTTCACTCTTGAACAACGTGGGCTCTAGGGGAGCCCCCACATTGTGCAATCAAAAATCCACATGTAACTTTTGACTCCCCCAAAACTTAACGACTAATAGCCTACTGCTGACCAGAGAAGCCTTTCAGATAACAAGCAATTAACACATTTTGTAATGTTTTATGTATTATATACCTTATTCTTAAAATTATTTCTTCTTAATTTTTTCAGTATTTCAAGCTTGCGCAGTTTACCTGAAAGTTTTTTCAAATTGTCACAAATCTCCAAAAAATTTTCCAATGTTCTTATTGAAAAACAATCCATATATAAGTGGACCTCCACAATTCAAATCCTTTTTATATATAGTGTCAACTATATTTGGCAATCTGGCCTTGAAAGAGATAATTAAGGTTAAATGAGGCCATTAGGGTGGGCCCTCAGCCAATACAACTGGTGTCCTTACAATAAGAGGTTAGGACACCAACACACACAGAGACCAGGTGAAGGCCCGGAAAGGTCAGCCATCTGTCAGCCAAGGAGACAGGCCTCAGAAGAACAAACCCTGCCAACACTTTGATGGCGGACTTCTGGCCTCCAGAACTGGGAGAAATTAATGTCTGTTGTTTAAGCCACCTTGCCTGCGGTACTTTAGCTGTGGCAGCCAAGCAGATGTTACCTGCTTCATCACATTCACCTCCTTGTGCTTTCCTGAATACACCAAGCATACATGTCTCAGGGCCTGTGCGGTCATCTTCCCTCTAGGCAGGGTTAAGGATTATACCAGGTCCTTCTTCAGCTGCTAAAACCAAGGCCTGAGGATTAAATGACTCGCCCAAATAAGAGGTAGAGAAAAGACAAAATCGCATTTTATCTGGTCTGTGATGTATGAGAAACATCTCCACACTCAACCAATACTAGATACTTAAAGAAAAAAAAAAAAAAGAAACCACTTACTTTTCGACCCAGAGCACTGAAACGAGCTTCACACCTCTCTTCTGTGCTTTGTCCCAAGTGCTCTGGTATCCATCCTTGAACACAACATGAGTCACTTGTTTATTAAAAGTTTTTGAAACCTGTAGACAAAAGGCAGACAACAAAATGTAAATTACCATTTCTGAACAATTTCATAAGTAAAACTGATCAAAAAGGATACTTTATTCAGTATTTGACAAAAGGAAAACATCTAAAACCCCTACCCCAGCAAGTCCATTTCTCATAATCTGTCACAGAGAACTACGCTAACAAATGGATAATGCCACTTAGAAAACCTATCTGCTCCAGTTAGGATGGTGTGTTATACACGTGTTTATCTCTGCTCCCTCTCAAAAAATGTGACGTAGAGAGTTAGAGCTCTACAAGGATAAAAAGGAGAGGGAACGTGGACAGGAGCCAGCAATGCATTTTTAGTAAAGGAGAGAATAGGAGCTAAGTCAATTAATTAAGGACATTTAAGACAACCTTCTACATCAGACATAAAATAAAATTCACAGGAAACAGACAATACAGGGAATACTTATGTAATTGAAATTAAAAACATTTAATGTATTTGGAAGAAAATAACATTCATTTAAATCTTCAGAAGACACTGTGTTCATGAAAGATATCTAAGATGGGGAGGTTTTTTGTTTTTTTTTTAAAGGATCAGAGAACTCAAGAGCTCTTGGAAATTAAAAATATGATGACATAAGTAAAAAAAATGTCTATAGAAATGCTGGACAATAATAAAGTTGAGAAATTCTCCCCGTAGGACAAGACAACAGAAAGACAAGGAGATGGATGCAATAGGAGATATAAGATATGAACATCAGCTAAGACCAGGGGAACCAAGAGCTAAGTAATAATAGTTGAAGAAATACAGGAATAGAGAAAATGGAAAAGAAATAGTTCAAGAAAAATTTCTCAAATTAAAGAGCATGTGTTCTAGATCAAAAGGACCCCCCCAGGGCGCCTGGGTGCCTCAGTCGTTAAGCGTCTGCCTTCGGCTCAGGTCATGATCCCAGGGTCCTGGGATGGAGTCCCACATCGGGCTCCCTGCTCGGCAGGAAGTCTGCTTCTCCCTCTCCCACTCTCCCTGCTTGTGTTTCTGCTCTTGCTATTTCTCTGTCAAATAAATAAATAAAATCTTTAAAAAAAAAAAAAAAAGGACCCCCCACCCCCAAGGGCCCGGCATGAAAATGAAAACAGAACCATATTAAGTATATCATCCTGAAATTTCAGTAGAGCTGGAGTAGAGAAAGATTTGACATTAAAAGAGAGAGTAAGGAAGTGAAGGTGGGGATAAATCACACTCAACAGTGAGACATGACAATGTCATCAGCAATCTGGAAGTCAGAAAACAATGCAGAAGTTCCTTCAGGGAAAAATAATATACACTTGGCATTTTACAATCAGCTAAAATATCAATCAAAGGTAAAGAAAGGTATAATAAAGGCATGTTCAAACTCACGGTGTCAAAACCTTTACCTTTTATATGCAATCTTTCCAGGAATGCAAATGGTCCAATACATCATTCTTATAACAATACTTAATTTTATCAAAGTAATAATATGTACACTGTTCGGCAATAAAAAGGTAAACACCAAAAGAAACAGGTAAAACAGATCTGAAAAAGGCTGACTTAGAAAAATAGAGTGAGAAATGTAGAACAAAGGATTGCTGGTTTCTCCTTGTTTGTACTATGAACCTCATGGCACTGCACATTTGCCCTTTTAAGCAACATGTATGTATTGCTTTGATAAAATATACATATATATCTTTTTGTCTATCTACCTACCTACCAACCTACCAGAAGACCCTGGAGAACTACTGAGGTAGTGAGGGGTTATTACTGAGCCAAGACTCTAGGTACAGACTGACACAACCAGACAGAGGAATCTAGCATTCAGGGTCATTTTTTCCCTAGGGCTTTTGTCAAATTTAGCAAACAATGGGTAGCACTTCTAAATGCCTCTGAGGACAAGAGGGGCAAAAATTGGACTGCCAGCCTCAGAATGGGAGAAGGGAGTCTGGCAAAACCCTGATATCTTGTATGGGCACCCGAAGGGCAGATCCAGGACTAAGAGTAAACCATAGTCATAAGTGGCCCTCACAGGTCTGCAGTCCAGTTTTAAATCATCTTCAATCCCGCAACTCGATTAAGATAATCCTGGGTTATGAGCACTAAAAACATGACTGAAGCAAATGTGAATCTCTTCTGAAAAAAGAGAATACAATTCTAGGTCTCAAATTAATTCCAAACAATTTTAAATACACGCAATACTCAACTAGAAAAAAAAAACAACAAAACATCAAGCTAATCTACAGATGAGACAAGAACATAAACCACTAGATAAAATAAAAAGTAAAAGTAGACCTAGATATTGCAATCTACCCAACAAAGCCTTGGGGAATACAGTTAAAACCCAGTTTAAGGAGAACTGTATAACCTAAAATGCTGTCAGAGTTTAGCTAAGCTACTCCAGCTAAGTACTGCTGTCTTGGCATCCATTTTTTTGGCCAAGCATCCTGCAGGAGTCTTAAACCAACACCAACTCCTCATACAAACACATACCCTAGATAAAAGCCCCCAGAGTCACACGCATATGTCAGTTCCCCAATGGCCCTTTGAGCAACCATCTCCTCTGCCTTCAAGGTCCTTCCCATTGTGTGCCCTTTAGATAAGGTTCTGGAGCTACCAAAACCTCATTCTTTGGTTTGAATTGATTAATCCAGCCCTAGACTAGGAAACTGAAAGCATTCCACCCATGGGCCCTAATAAAGACATATGCCTCAGGTCCTCTCATTCTCTCTGGCTGTACTCTGCCCTGACCTCCCCGTGTGGCATCATGCATCTCCTCCAAAACCTGTAATAAACTTCTGTTTCAATTTCTCTATAGTCTGTTGTTTAACTGCTGTTCACCATTCAGCACCCTGTGTTCCACTTAACAAATATGAATTTAACAAAGTCAAAACAAATGCACGTACAAAAAGTAAGAAGGTTAAATGTCAATGCGCTCAACTTGAAAAGCGGGAAAAAGAACAGCTAATTAAAACCAAAGACTGAGTTAGAGGATTATAAAAAAGAGGCCAGAATTAATAAAAAAGAAAAGGAGGATCAAGAACACCAAAAGTTGGTTCTTTGGAAAAACTAATAAAATCAATAAAACCCAAGTAAATGTTATAAGGAAAATAAGAGAAAAGGAACAAATAACCATAAGAGAAAAGGTACAAATAACCAATATCAGTATGAAGGGATCATCTCATAGACTGTGAAGACATTAAAAAATTCAAACAGGATATTATGAATAGCTTTGATCCAATAAATTTGAAAATTTAGATGAAATGAATACATTTCTTAAAAAACCAAAAATACCAACTTTCTAAAAGCACTTATAAGAATAGAAAACATACATATCCTATAATTTTCAAACAGATGAAAAACTGTAACAAAAAAGTTTTTAAAAAATCTACAAAGAAAACTCAAGGACTAGTTGGCTTCATCAGCAAATTATACCAAATATTTAAGAGAGAAATAATACCAATCCTATACAAACTTAGAATAAGAAAGAGAAAGAGTCACAATTCTGCAACTTGTATTACAAAACCAGCCTATCTTTAGCACTAAACCGCATAACAGCACTACAGGAACGGAAAATGACTGGCTAGTCATTTAGCAAACTCATTTATGGAATATGGCATTTTGGGGACTTAATGACTGGCTAGTATCACCCCTTACTGGCAAACTGTTATCAACAAATACATAAAAAGGATAATGCATTCCCACCACCTGAGTTTATTCCAGGACTGCAAAGTTGTTTAACGTTAAAATAAATATTCACTGTTAACAAAGTAAAAGAGAAAAACCTTATGATCATCTCAATTATATGCAGAAAACACAACTGATGACATTAAAAAGTTAATTCATGAAGAAAACTCTTAGCAAATTAGGATCTGAAAGTTGGTAAAAAAAAAAAATGCATTAGGCACATGATATCACTTATACGTGTAATCTAAAAAACAAAATGGACTCATAAATAGAGAACTGGTGGGTACCAGAGGGGACAGGAGCGATGGGTAAAATATGTGAAGATTAGAAAAGGTACCAACTTCCAGTTTTAAATCCTAGAGATGAAAAGTACACCATAGGGAATATAATCAAGGATATTATAACAACTTTGGTGACAGATGAGAACTAGACTTACCCTGGTGATCATTTCACAATGTACATAAATGTGGTATCACTATTTTATAAACCTGAAACTAATACAATATTGTATGCCAACTATATTCCAATTTAAAAACAAAACAAAAAAATTGCATTAGGTGAAAATGCCAAAAGCTTTCCCTTGAGAAGCAGAACCACACAAAGATGCCTGGTAAGTGTGCTCTATTCAAAACAGGCCCTCACCAGTGCAGTATGTCCAAAAAAAAGAAATAGAAAGGCTTAGGATTAGAAAATAGAGTAACTGTCCTGTGCACATAATATTCAATTGTGTACATCTTTTTTAAGTCCCCAAAATGCCATATTCCATAAATGAGTTTGCTAAGTCTTCTGGACACAAAGTAGATATGCAAAAATTATTTCTATATACCAGTAACAGTTATAAAAAGGAATTTAAAAAATACCATCTATAATAGCATGAAAAATGACCAGAGAAAATTGTAAAACATTACTGAAAGAAATTAAAGAAACCAAAATCAACAAAGGCATATAAGTTTATGGGTTGGAAGATTCAATTTTGTAAAAACATCAGTTCTCTTCATATGGATCTATTTTTATCAATCCAATCCCATTCAAAATTTTTAAAAGCTGACAAACTGATTCTAAAATATATTTGGAAATGCAAAAGGCAAAGAACAGCCAGGACACCTTGAAGGAAAAACAACAAGACTTACGAAGATTCATTATAAAGAGCAATTATGACTGTGGTCTGTCATGAGAACAGATAATGTGGATAATGAAACACACAGTTACCTGACCAATGACAAGCAAAGGCATTAATTACTTCAGAGACTGGTTAAAGGATGGTCTTTTCAATAAATGGTGCTAAGATAAAAGAATATTCACATGGGGAAAAAAATGAAACTATTTCACACCATATATAAAAATCAATTCCAGATATACAGTAAATCTAGATGTGAAAGGCAAAATGATAAAGCTTCCAGAAAATAACAGAGGAGAAATCTTCGTAATCTTGGTAAAGGCACAGTTTTATTTTTTTTTTTTTAAACAGAACACACACAAAGCTCACCATAAAGAAATAAACCATATTCCAATTATCATCAAAAGATACCATAAAGATGAAAAGACAAGTCACAGAGTTAGAAAATCTTGCAATTCATATGGCGAACAATGGGTCAGCCGAAAAATAGAGGGAATGCTTACAAATCAAGAAGAGAAGGAAAAACCCAATGGAAATACGAGCTGGAGTCTTGAACAGGCTCCTCAAAATAAATACATGAAAACATGCAGGAAAATACAATTTCAAACCATGATGATATACCACCAGAAACGCACCAAAGGGCTGAAAGTAAAGACAAAACCAAGTACAAACAAGTCAGGCTCTCATTCACTGGCAGAAATACAAATAGTTTTCTGCAGTGGTCGAATCCGTTAGGAACCATTGTTAATCTTCTCAGATGTGATAATGGCCTTTTTATTATACAGGGAAATTCCCTGTTCTTAGAGGTTACACACTGAACCAATTTAGGGGCAAATTTTATCTGTGACTCCCTTTCAAATAGTTTAGAAAAAAAAAACACATACACATGTAAATATACTGTACAGAAGAGATGAAGACAAAGCAAGTATGTTAAGATGTTAACAATTATTGGGTCTCTATGTTCCACTTTTCTATCTGAAAATTTGCTCAATAAAACGTGAAAAGCAAAAAGATCCAAGAGATCGAAGTTCTTAATACTAAGATACAATGGTCTTAAACACCATTCTGTCAGCTCCCACACTCCATGGCCTTTTTCTCAGCCACTGTACCTTGTCTTTTAGCCCAAGAAGGTAGCAGGCATCAAAACAAGGAAACACCCTCTGGTTCCCACCTTCCAACAGATCAGAAAAGAAGGGGTCTTCTCAGGTTCACAAGGGCGCCCTACCCCTACATGCTCAACACTCTCCACTCTAGTCTGCAGTCTGTTCTGTCCAACAGGGTAGGGGCTAGCAAGAGCCAGACAAGATGTAGGAGCACCCTCTGCCCATGGCTGAATGTCTCCTTCTGTTTTACAACCTGGGGGCCTCTCTCCCCTCACCCTAAACTCCGGCCCTGCCTTCACCGATCTTCTCACCATATTAATCTTCTCCCTTCACCCAGCCTATGTCATCCTGCCCCAAATCCCCCGACAGCTGCACAAATGAATACACTTTGTTCACAGTTCAAGTCCCTCTGAAAGCAGCCTGTCTTCACCATCTCCATTCCTCGTACGTATCTCATTCATTCCTGGGCTAATGTCCAATCCTTTTACCCATTTCACTTGTGCTACACTCAATAATAACCTCAGAGTTTTCAAACCTAAAGTACACCTGCCAGTCTCAACTTGTCTGAAGATTCTGCATTGCTTTAAAATTCTGTCTTTGAAGTGCATCCCTCCTCTGACTTCCAGACTTAGCTTTCGAGAATCTCCTGGCATTTCCTCTTTGTCCCTGGGTCCCCTGCTCCCATCACCTGCCCTCCAAATACTTAATAGGCTCCACCTTCAGCCCCTTTCATTCTAACAGCCTGAGTCATTCCCACACCAGTGGTCTCACCTGACCCACAGGGTCTTGACCCCCTACAATATTATCTATAGCCTTGACTTTCTCAAATTCCAGATCTGTATATGCAAGTGTCTGTCAGATATTTTCAATATGCCCCAAATCACAATGTTTCCCTTAAAAACCTTATCCTTTTCCTGTATTTCTCACTTTGGTCAACAGCATCCTGCATCCAATTAACCAGTGGCAGAATCCATGGCTCTAGGCTAGTCTTCTCACATCACCTACAAGACCAACTGTTCTATAAATCCGACTGTTTTGAACCTTTTCACATCATGGTTCACCCCTCCCCCACCGCACTGCTTACCCACCTTCTTCTTTGTCCTTCATCCCTCCTGTTCTACTTAGTAACTCCCAGAATAAGAAAATACAAGCATTTCTCATTAGGTACAGAGGACTGCCATATGTAGCAGTGGTAAAATGAATTTCTTACCTTTGCCCCCATATCCACAAGTTGGTCTGTAAATGTCTTTGAGTAATTTTCTGTTCCATTCACTGACCAGACTTCAACATATGCCACTACATCTGAAAATAAACAAGATATTAGCATGAAATATATCTGAAATTCCAGCATCCCTCCCCAAGAAGTTCAATAGATGTTTATCTCATTCTATTTACATTAAAAAGTAAATTCAAAGCTGCTTCTATCAAAAGCCTATTCAAAATAGCATTAGTGCAATTATGGTTCTTAAAACTCCAAACAAAGGACAACTTTATTCATACACACACCAAGGCTTACCTTCTTAACCCTGGAAGCTCTTCCCAAATTCCTAAACTAGGCTTGACTTTTCTAGTGAAGAATATGTTTTGTGTAAAGGACCATACAGCCACTCAACTTCCTGTACCAGGGGACAGACAGTCCCCCACACCCTCAGGGACACCCCACAGAGGCGGTGATGGTACTGGACTCCGGACAGCCCACTACTCCCCACAGGGACACCCCACAGGGAGAGTGGCAGTACTGGACTCCGGGACAGCCCTCCACACCCCACAGGGACACTCCACAGGGACAGGGACTGGACTGGACTCGGGCACAGCCCCCCACACCCCACAGGGACAGGGACTGGACTGGACTCGGGGACAGCCCCCCACACCCCACAGGGACAGGGACTGGACTGGACTCGGGGACAGCCCCCCACACCCCACAGGGACAGGGACTGGACTGGACTCCGGGACAGCCCCGCCCCCGCTCCCCACAGGGACGGTGACAGCCCCCCACACCCCACAGGGACAGGGACTGGACTGGACTCGGGGACAGCCCTCCACACCCCACAGGCACCGTGACAGCACCGCACTCGGGGACAGCCTCCCTCCTCACGGGGCCGGGCTGACTTCCGGAAAGGCCAGGCTCCCCTCCCCACGCGCCTCGCGAGCCCAGTTCACGCGCTCGCCGAGACCCGGGCGCACGCCCTCATGCCCGCCCGCTGCCGCCGACTCAACTCCCAGAGTGCAGGAAGTCCCCTCACCTTTCAAGACCTGGCGCCCCGGGGTCCCGGGAGCCGCCATGAGAGACCGTAAGATGCGCACCCGCCGCACCGCGCCAAACAAGGCGGGCCAGGATTGGGAGAGACTGAGCATGCGCAGGGCTGACGCGCGCCCCTCCCCTCCGGCTCTACGGAAATCCGCTCATCCACGTTTTCTAAACAACCCAAGGAGGGTTGGCGGGGGACGGGGGGGCGGAATGTTAAGGCCTCTGCTTGCATTAAAGGGGACAGAGGGGCTTTTCCAGTGCCCAGTCTCGGGTTCGCCACCAGTCTAACACTGCTGGTCAGCGTTCTCCTCCGCGAGTCTTTCTGTCCCCTTGGAAATTACGAGGACCAGTGTCCCAAAAAAACCTAGTCAAACCCTTCTGTCTCCGTAAGGACACTTAGAAGCTTCCCGGAGCCTCACTTGGCCCACCTGGGAACTGCGGACGGGGAAGAGGCACAGTCGTAGTTCGCAGCGCCTGTGGGACTTGAAAAGTAACGGCTCCGAATCTCCGACCGCGCGGTCACCCTCACCCCGCGAGCACCGGGGCCCCGTGCGCCGCCCTGTCGTCAGCGCGCGGAATTACCGCTCGGAAGGCCAGGCTACTACCCTTCCGCGTCCCCGAGAGCGCCTGCGGGAAGGCGGGCGCCCCTGGAGCCCCCGGGCCTCAGATCCCGCAGGGAGGAAGGGGGGACCCCGGGTCTCAGACCTCGCGGGGGGACCCCGCCCCGGACCTCAGATCCCCGCTTGGGGGACAGGCGAGAGCTGGGTCTCAGGGGCCGCGGGGGGCTGTGGGGACCCTGAACCTCAGATCCTGTCGGGGGGGCGACCCCGCATCTCAGATCCCGCAAGGGCCGGGGAAGTTGGGTCTCACACTCCTCTATGGGGACCCCGGGCATCGACCCTGCGGGGGTTGCGGGGACGCCGGACCTAGGATCCCGGCTGGGGAGGCAGGGGAACACTAGATCCCTGACTACAGCTGTGGCCGTCCCACTCGAGCTTTGCCGCCCGCAAATCCCGGAGCGGACGAATCCGGGCGGGAGCGGGCGAACCCGGGCAGGAGCGAGCGAGCGAGCGAGCCGGGGAGGGAGCTCGAGAGATCCGCTTTGGTCAACAGCCCTGCGGGAGCGCGGCTCATCCTCCGGGGGATTCAAACCTCCCGCCCGCGGAGCCCCGCCCACGCCTGCAGGTCCCGCCCCGGGGCTGCGCACCAGAGTCCTGCGGGGAGCCGCTAGCCTATCCCCGGCTCCGCGAGTTCCCGGGGTTCCTGGAGAGGCCGGTTTTAGGGCAGGAAAGGTCCTGCTTGGCTGTTGATAAAAACTGTTTAGTCTCCCTGAAACGCCGATTCAGTTAAAGGATCCCTGCCCTGTATTAAAGGATGAACCACCGAATGTATAAAAATGTATAAAAATGATTTTAGTACGTTAATAATAGTAAAAATAATAGCTGACATTTGTTGAGCACTTTATTATGGGCTTTAGATGTATTATCAAAGTTAATCTTACCTATGAGTTGAGTGTTACTACAATTTACAAAGCACTTGTGTACATATACGTATTTCCTCCTAGACTCTCATTAGCATTCTGTATTTTTGGAAGTGTTCCTTATATCCTGGAGATCAATAGTCTTATTCTCTGCCTCCCCCCGCTCCCCCCACCTCCATTAAAATTTAAAAAACTTTCTCTTTTTCCCTACTTCAGATCTTTTGATGCTCACAAAGGCCCTGCTTGAAAAAGTAAGTAGGGGCAGCACCTGGGTGGCTCAGTCAAGCTTCCAACTCTTGATTTGTGCTCAGGTCATGATCTCAGGGTTGTGAGATGGAGCATGCACCAGCTCAGTGATCAGCTGGGAGTCTGCTTGAGATTCTTTCTCCCTCTCCTTCTCCTTCTGCCCTCCCCCCCCCACCATCAAGTACATGGTTGCATGGGTGTGTGCTCTCTATAAAATATTTTTTTAATTTAAAAA
The DNA here is from genome assembly GCF_002201575.2 of Neomonachus schauinslandi. Taxonomy (NCBI): domain Eukaryota; kingdom Metazoa; phylum Chordata; class Mammalia; order Carnivora; family Phocidae; genus Neomonachus; species Neomonachus schauinslandi. The sequence continues at coordinate 6,339,856 of NC_058404.1, read as the reverse complement.
AACAATATTATCCCATTTATACACATAAATAATCAGGTCCAAGGGAGGTACCTGACCAGCCTAAGGTGACATAGCCAGGAACTGGTGGTGTTGGTTGGAACTGGAAACCATACACTTACCGTTTTGTTTTGTTTTGTTTTCTTTTGTTTTTCACTAAATCCAGTGGCAGGGTATATGTACAAGAATATGGACCACCATCTCCCACACTGTGGTTCTAAAGAATTACCTTGAGCATATGCAGCCCCCAAACCCCACTTCCTAGGCTCAAATCTCTGATCAGTAATTATATCATCATCACAAATTGTTGACCTAACAAACTCTGAAGAAATGGTAACACCCTTTTCTTGGGAGAGTAGGCTTAACTCATTACTGAAGATAAAGCTATTGTCCTCACCAAGTAAGTGATTTAGAATTCAGTAATGACGCAATAACCAATCACCTTTGCCTTGTACAAAAGGTGGTATAAAAGCTCAGTATCTAATAGATTCTAAGCTTTAAGGTCACAAATATTTTCTATTTCCTTTAGAAATGTTATAGTGTTAGGTTTTGTATTTAAGTTTAGGATCTATTTTGAGTTAATTTTTGTATATGGTAGAGATAGGGACCTAAGTTAATTTTTTGCGTATAGATATCCAAATGTTCCAGCATCATTGGTTGATAAGCTTTTTTGTCCACTGTATTCACGCCTTTGTATCTTACTCAAAATCAATTGTGCATAGATGTGTGGTTTATTTTTGGACCTCCTATCTGTTTCATTGAGCTATTGGTCTATCTTTATACCAATATTGTACTGTTTTGATTACTGTAGATTTATAAATAAGTTATAAAATAAGGTAATGTGGGCGCCTGGGTGGCTCAGTTGTTAAGCATCTGCCTTCGGCTCAGGTCATGATCCCAGGGTCCTGGGATCGAGTCCCACATCGGGCTCCCTGCTCGGCAGGAAGCCTGCTTCTCGCTCTCCCACTCCCCCTGCTTGTGTTCCTGCTCTCGCTATCTCTCTCTCTGTCAAATAAATAAATAAAATCTTTAAAAATAAATAAATAAATAAATAAATAAAATAAAATAAGGTAATGTAAGCCCCAAAACTCTATTCTTTTATGAAATTGTTTTATATATTCTAGATCTTTTGTATTTCCATGTGAATCTTAAAATCATCTTGTCATTTTCTACCAAAAAAAGGGGGGGTGCTGCTAGGATTTTGACTGGGATTATGTTGAATCCAGATCTTTTTGAGGGAGATTTGACATCTTTAAAATATTAAATTTGGGGCACCTGGCTGGTTCAGTCAGTAGAGCCTGCAACTCTTGATCTCAGGGTAGTGAGTTCAAGCCCCACATTGGGTATGGAGCCTACTTTAAATATTTTTTTTTAAAATATTAAAACTTTTGATTTATTAACATTTATTTAGGTCTTCTTTAATTGCTCTCATCAATGTTTTGTACTATTCAGAGGCTGAGTCTTTTATAACTTTTGTCAAATTTCAAATTCCAACCTAAGTGTTACCATTTTTGATGATATTGTAAATAACTTTTTACAATTTCAATTTCCAATGGAAATATGATTGCTGTTTGTAATTGATCTCATGGCCTGCAAACTTGCTAAATTTAATTAATAGTTCTAATTGATTTTTTATACATTCCATACAATGTTCTACAGACAATCACGTTGTCTGTTTTGGGAAGATAACTTTTTTCTTCCAACTTGAGTCCAGTGAATGGGGTCCTACAGTTAACGATAGACAGATTAACAGAAAAAAACAAGGCTTATTTTCATGTGTTCTCTGTACGTGTAGAAGTACTCAGTAATGCGTGACTCACTGAATAGCCAGAGATAAAAGGTTTATCTACCAAACCTAGTAAAATTTTGGGCTTTATGGTAAAGTTATGGACAGTGCTCTTGGGCTTTGCGATGCTCATGGGACTTGGCAGTCTCTTTGGCAGCTGAATTCATAGGAAATTCTCTTGGAGGAGTGCTAATGGCCGGTGTATATGCTGGAGCCTCTGCTTTCAGATAAGGGAAGTTCAGACAAGATTTGTTTCTGCATCTTCTTTAGCTTACATGTCTTCACTTTAAAATAATCTTTATACGAATTCTGGTGGTCCAAGTGGGTCCCCAGATATACAAATAAAGGCAGCATGGCTTCCTTCTTTTCAATCCAGATGTCTTTCCTTTCTTTTTCTTGCTTGCTTATGCTGGCCAGAAACTAGTCCAGTGGTTCTGCATCAGGGGGCAGTTTTGTCCCAGGAAACATTTGGCAATGTCTGGAGACATTTTGGGTTGTCACAATTTGGGAGTGGGGAATTGCTACTGGCATCTAATGAGTAGAGGCCAGGGATGTTGCTAAACACCCATTAGTGCCCAGGACAGCCTCCGAAACAAAGAATTACCCAGGCTAAAATGTCAACATCTCCAAGGTGGAAAAACCCTAGTCCAGCAGAATGTTGGGTAGAAGCGGTAAAAGGGTATCATCCTTGTCTAGTTCTGGGACTTAGGGAGAAAGCATCTAGCCTTCGATGTTCGCTGTGGGTCTTTCATGGGTGCCCGTCACCAGGTTGAGGAGGTTCCTCTGTCTTCCTCTTTTGCAGGAGTATTCCTTTTTTTAAATTGGGAATGTTTGAAATCACGATGTTTGGTTTTGTGAAATGCTTTTTTTTTTAATCAACTGAAATTATCATATGGTCTTTTCTAGTTTGTGAACAGGGAGCTACACTGAGTGATTTTTGAATGTTGAAATAAGTTTGCATTTCTAAGATAAACCCTACTTAGTCATGATGTACCATCCCTTTAACATGTTGTCAGATCTGTTGTTAAAATTTGTTTAGAGTTTTGGCCTCTGTGTTCATGACAGATTTGGGTCTACAGTTTTCTTGTAATGGATACTTGGAGATACAGGAAGGAATTAAAAAATAACATGCGTCAGGGCCCATGGGTGGCTCAGTCATTAAGCGTCTGCCTTCTGCTCAGGTCATGATCCCAGGGTCCTGGGATCGAGCCCCACATCAGGCTCCCTGCTCCGCGGGAAGCCTGCTTCTCCCTCTCCCACTCCCACTGCTTGTGTTCCCTCTCTCGCTGTGTCTCTCTGTGTTAAATAAATAAATAAATAAAATCTTTAAAAAATAAAAGTAAAAAAAAGTAACATGTGTCTGGTTAGCCTCAAAAAGTTAAAAATAGAGCTACCCTATGACCCAGCCATTGCACTACTGGGTATTTACCCCAAAGATACAAATGTAGTGAAAAGAAGGGCCACATGCACCCCAATGTTCATAGCAGCAATGTCCACAATAGCCAAACTGTGGAAGGAGCCAAGATGCCCTTCAACAGACAAATGGATAAGGAAGATGTGGTACATATATACAATGAATATTACTCAGCCATGAGAAAGGATGAATACCCACCATTTGCATGGACATGGATGGAACTGGAGGGGATTATGCTAAGTGAAATAAGTCAAGTAGAGAGACAATTATCATATGGTTTCATTTATTTGTGGAACATAAGGAATAGCATGGAGGACACTAGGAGAAGGAAGGGAAATTGAAGGGGGGGATCAGAAGGGGAGATGAGAGACTATGGGCTCTGAGAAACAAACTGAGGGTTCTAGAGGGGAGGGGGGTAGGGGGATGGGTTAGCCTGGTGATGGGTATTAAGGAGGGCACGTTCTGCATGGAGCACTGGGTGTTATACACAAACAATGAATCATGGAACACTACATCAAAAACTAATGATGTACTGCATGGTGACTAACATAACATAATAAAACATTTTATTTATTTATTTATTTATTTTTTGGTTAAAGATTTTATTGATTTATTTGACAGAGAGAGACACAGCGAGAGAGGGAACACAAGCGGGGGAGTGGGAGAGGGAGAAGCAGGCTTCCTGAGGAGCAGGAATCGATCCCAGGTCCCCTGGATCATGACCTGAGCCGAAGGCAGACGCTTAATGACTGAGCCACCCAGGCGCCCCCCCAAAAAATTTTTTTTAAATAACAAAAAGTGTTAAAATGTGGGTAAATCTAAATGAACATTGTACAATTAAAAATAACATAAACATTGTATAAACCAACAATAATTGTGTTATGAGGTTAGCATACGATGTATATATGGTAGCAATCCCTGACAGTAGTGGTGTATTATCAGGAGGCTCAGGGAGTGACAGTACTCTCAGACCCTTTCATTTTATTTATTTTTTTAAAAGATTTTATTTATTGATTTGAGAGGGAGAGAGAGAGAGGAGAGAGTGCAAGCGAGAGTGCAAGAGCAGGGGGAGGGAGAAGCAGACCCCCCACTGAGCAGGGAGCCCGAAGGGGGACTCAATCCCAGGACCCTGGGATCGAAACCTGAGCTGAAGGCAGCTACCTAACCAACTGAGCCACCCAGGCACCCCAGGCCCTTTCGTTTTACAGGAAGTAGTGAAAGTACTCCTGTGTATTACAGTGTGATCAGGCAAGGTTGTATTTTGCAATCTCCACGGAAATCAATAAGAAATTAAATATTGTGTAGCTATCAAAATAATAAAAGGAAATGAAAGAATAAAATATAACCCATTCCAAAAAAGCAAAGAAAGATAAAAAATACGTAGCAAGCAGGAGAATGAACATAAGAGAGGAGAGTTTTAAACCCAAATTTGTCAATAATTATATTAAAGATAGCACACATTCTTGATGGAAATACTCAAGAGAATAAGAATTTGTTATTTCTTAGCATATATGCATACACCTAAAGCCCAGATCTTACTCAATGGGGTAGCACTAGAATCATTTCTACTAAGATCCAGAAGAAAGCAAAAATTATGCCCACCATCTGCACAACTATTCCACATTATACAATGAACACAGTATCTACTCCAATTAGAGAAATCAACAAGTGGCCAAGAATTTTAAAATAAATAAAACTATTTTTATTGCAGAGGAATTAGTAGGACACCTAGAAACCCCTACAGAATCGCTGATAAAACTAACTTAAATAATAAATTCAGTAAGGATTCAGAAATAAAATGAACATGCAGTTAGAAGATGCGTGGATAGAGAAAACTCCATTTGCAATAACAAAAATAAAGAACAAACTTAACAAGAAAATGTGCAAAACCTGTATGAGAAAAACTTTGAAACACTCCTGAAAAACACAATAGCAGCTTTGAACAAGTGAAGAGGCATCCCTTCTTCTTGTCTTGAGAGCTTAACATCATAATGATGTCTACTCTAACTGAATGCAATCTCAATTTTTAAAAAAATCAATAAATGTTTTGGGGTTCCTGGGTTGCTCAGTGGGTTAAGCGTCTGCCTTTGGCTGAGGTCATGATCTCAGGCTCCTGGGATTGAGCCCCACTTTGGGCTCCTTGCTCAGTGGGGAGCCTGCTTCTCCCTCTCCCTCTGCCCCTTACCCCACTCCTGCACCCTCGTTCTTTCTCAAATAAATAAATTTTTTTTAAATCAATAAATGTTTTGATGGAGCTGGACAAGTTGATGCTAAAACTGTTGTGGAGAAACAAATATACCAGACCGGGAAGTCACTGGAAAGAAAAAGCTACAAAGGGACTAACACTACCAGACACAGAACATGCTATGGTTAAAACTGAGGTCCTGGCACATGACCAGACAGGCCAGCAGGACAGTGGTGAGGGTCCAGAATTACAACCAAGTACGTGTGGACATTTGATAAATTATAGAGGTAGTATCTCAAATCACTGGATCGAAGATAGATTTTTCGTGTCATCAGGAAGGAAAACATAAAATTAAATCAGTATCTCTGACCATACATAAAAATAAACCTCAAATGGATTGGGGATCTGAATGTAAAAAAAAAAAAAAAAAGCAAATGCACAAGTTCTAGAAGTGCACGTGTGGGTGAACGGTGAATTCCGATATAACCTGGGTGTAGGGAACAGGCTTTGTAACCGTAGCTCAAAACCAGATGTAATAAAAGAATGATTAAAAACAACAACATGCCATGAACAGAGTCAAAAGGCAGTTGACAGAGACTGGAGTCGGAGAGATTTGGAGATGCTGGGAAGGATGGGGCCAAGGAACACAGCAGCAGCAGGGAGGAACCGGAGAAGGCCAGGAAACAGGTTCTCCCCAGATCCTCCAGAAGGAGCACCGCTCCACGGACACATTGAGTTTAGCCCAGGGAGACTCCTTGCAGACTTCTGTTATCACAACTGTAAGATAATAAATGCCATGTTTTAAAGCACACACACACACACACACACACACAAGGTAACTGGAAAAACTGGAAAAAAATATTTACACTATTCCTTGCATATTTTTTAAAAACTCTTAAAAGCTGAAAAAAAAAGGCCAAAAATTATATAGAAAAATGGGCAAGCGAAAAGATTGCCAGCCTTACTCATAATTAGAGAAATGTAATCTAAACCTACATGGGGATATCATTTCCCTTTCAGATTGTCAAAAACAAAAGAGCTAGACAATACATGCTATTAGAAATACCATGGGTAAATACCACTATACATGCTAATGGAAATAAAAGTTTTACAACTTTTTGGAGGGGAATTTGGTAATGACTAACAAAAGTACACATGCATCTACTTTCTGACCCGTCAATTCTACTTCTAGGAATTTACCCTGAAGATATTCTTCTGCAATTTGAAATACATAGACACAATCTTATCATTGCACCATTGCTTATATCTGCAAAATATCTGATACAGTTTACTTGCTGTATGTGAAAGAGTAGTTGAATAAACTGTTCTATCTATACAATGCAGCACTTGGCAGCTGTGAATAAGAAAAGAATGAGGAAGATTCCTATGAACTGCTATGGAATGATTTGCAGGTTATATCATTAAGTGACAAAAAAGCAAGTACAAAAGCATATTCAGAGTATGTGTTATGGGTTGAATTGTGTCCTCCCAAAGGTCCTATGTTGAAGCCCTAACCCCCAGTAGTTCAGAACGTGACCTTATTTGGAAATAGAGTCTTTGCAGGTGTATTGAGTTAAGATGAAGTCATACTAGAGTAAGGTGGGCCCCTAATCCAACATGACCATGTCCTAGAGAACGAGGAGTTCTGGACAGACCTGCACATAGGAGAACACAATGTGAGGACTAGAGTTCTGCGGCCACCAGCCAGGGAGCCCCCAGGAGCTGGGGCAGGGGCCCGGATCACCTCCTTCCCTCGTGCCTTCACAGGGAGCACAGCCCTACCAGCACCTTGACCTGGGCTTCAAGCCTCACGAACCGCAAACCACGGGAGAATAAATGTCCATCGCATAAGCCACTGGGTTTGTGTAACTTTATTACAACAGCCTTGGGACACTGATACAGTATGCTACCTTTTGTGCAAAAAACAAAAAAATGATATCTGCAAGTATGTGCAAAAAATAATCAGACAGGAGGGATAAACCAAAAGTATATGCGATTTGTTACCCACAGGAGAGGAGGAATGGGAACAGGGTAGAAGAGTGAATAAGGACACTTCTGGGAGAATGTCTCTTTATAGATCGGGTTTCTAGAGTCATGTTAATGTACCATATGCTCCAAACATAAAAAGTCAACAAGGTCAGTAAAAAGCTTAAGATATCCAACCGTATTTCAAATAAATAACATAATGGCACCGAAGGGCAGAAAAAAATAAGTAACTCTAGACACAGTAGTAAAAGTAATAACTCTAAATAAATATCAAGTTTCAGTTAATTATTTTGTCTTTCACGTGGGTAAAGTTAGCAGTTCTGAAGCTATAGCTTACAAAGACTTCAGTATTGTGCTGATAAATAGACTGTGGCTGAGAAGAACCAGGCTCGGTGCTAGAAAAGGGAGTTGCAAATGTGAAAGAAGAGAAGGCTGGAATAAACTGGTGGTGCTGTGTTGGAATTGGTTTATGGTTTTTAACGTGCATAGAGATAGAGCAATAGAAATAGAAGATCTGCTACAGGCATAGATGTGTATGTGGATATTGATTTGTGCGAGCGTAAATGTATCATCTAGCTCTGTCCTCCGAGAGCTCCCATGATATCCCAGTGAGAAATGCACTCTGGCCCAAATGCTGGTTTCTAAATATCCTTTTCCACTAACAAAATTCAGGTTCCTTGATAAAAAATAGGAAATCACGAGTCTATATTAATACAAGTGAATGAAAAAATGAATGAAAGCAGGAAACTCTTCATTACAGGAGTACTCTACCATAAATTTGAAAGAAAGATGGAATGAGACTCCCTGATTAGCAACCATAGTTGATTGTTTCAGACAACAATCATCGATTGATGTAAAAACTTGTGAGTGAAAGTATAGTGAGAAACAGGGCATTTTCATACACTCTAAGTATCTCCCCCTGTCATTTGTATTAACTGCAAAGGAAAAAAGCGGTAGCTTCGCAGTGGGGAAACATAAAAGGCACCACCTGTAAAAAGTGATCAGCTATCCCCATTACAGGACAAATAGACATCCGCGCCTTGTGCTTTGATGAATTGAGAAGGACACAGTATCACCTCTGGGCATTCCTGCCAATGATGTGTAACCTGAATCTAATTCTGAAGAAACATCAAGCAAAACCATACTGAGGGGTATTCTACAAAATAACTGTCCTGTTTGCTTCAAAAACATCGAAGGCATGGGAAACAAATATGAGTATTCACGCCAGATCAGAAGAAACTAAAGAGACATTTAGCAACTACATACAGTGTGTGATTCTGGATTGAATCAAGGACTGATTGAAATTATAAGTTTTTTTCTATGAAGAATATTGCTGGAACAATTGGTGAAATTTGAAAAAGTCCCTTAGATTAGGTAATAATATTAGATAAATGTTAATTCCCTACTTTGGGATTATTGTACTGGGGTTAGTGAAGAAACTATCTTATTTTAGGGAAATACACACTGAAGAGTTTAGAGTAAAGGGATGTCATGTCTGCAACTTCTCCTGACATATTTCAGAGAAAGAACAGCTGCACACTCACATCCATTCATATATATAGGGAGGAAACGATAGAACAAATGTGGTAAATGTTAAATTTGGGGAGTCTGGGCAAATGACTAGTGCACATTTTTTGTACTGTTCTTGTACATTTTCTGTAAGCCTGAGATTCTTTTGAAATAAAAAGGTTACAACAACGGTGGCAGGGACATAGCAGATTGGCGTAGGCCATGCTGAACCCAGACGGTCCAAACCCCTCAGGGGAGAAGACAAATACTGAGGGCAAGTGAGTCATGGCCTCCCCTAGCCCAGTGTGGTTCTGACCAGCTGGACTGTTCTGGCTTATGCACATGGTACTAGGGAATAAGGGGTCCAAGGTTATGCAAGCAAGAAGTCAGTGTAATCGGGGCACCTGGGTGGCTCAGTCGGTTGAGTGTCTGCTTTCAGCTCAGGTCATGATCCCAGGGTCCTGGGATCGAGTCCCGCATCCGGCTCCCTGCTCAGTGGGGAGCCTGCTTCTCCCTCTCCCTCTGCCTGCCCCTCCCCCTGCTCATGCTCTCTCTCTCTCTCTCTGTCAAATAAATAAATAAAATCTTTAAAAAAAGAAGTCAGTGTGATCATTTACTATAGCTAGCCCTATCAGTAGAAGAGCCGCTCATGCTCTATCATTTAAGATCATTTATATTAACGACGGGATGAGTTTAGTATAGAATTCTAATGTCTAGAAAATACTGACATAAAATGCTATATTAAAATAAAAAAAAACTTATTCCTCATATAAGCTGGAAAGATAGTTGCTCTGTCCAGAAGAGAGTCTCGAGTGTAAGGGTGTTTTGATGTAGCGCTGTTTCTAGGGCAGTTTCAGAGCTGTAACAAAAGGCCTTGCTAAAATAAATACATAAATAAAAGGCTTCACTGAGCGATGGCACTTTGAAAGGACCCATCCCCAACACAGAAAAGATACTAAAGTTAACCCATGTTATCATCCAACTCAACGTACTGGTTCTACAGATTGGAGAAATAAAGCTGACAGCTCAACATCACGGGCCCACTTAGATTAGAATCAGCTCTAGAACTCAGGTCTTCTGACATATTAAAAAGAAAACCACAGGCCCAAAATGGAGTCACTTAGGTTAAATCCCCAAATCAGTAGTCTTAAGACTTACCACCTAACCTAACTGAAGTTTCAACCCCTCAGAAATGTAACCTTTAAGCAGACAACAGAATTTCCTTGTCATCACAGGACATTTGCTTGTATTGGGATAGTAAAGGAAAGAGACCCCTTCCGCTCCCCTAAGGAGGGCAACTTTGCCTAAACAAGGCATTCTTTGCTAATAAATTCCTTTCTTCTTTCTTTCTTTTTTTTTTATGAGCTCTCTGCCTTTAAGAAACTTTCTTCTGTTTAGCTCAGCAGAGCTCCCCTCTACTTGCTGGCAGGAATGCTGCCAGATTCATGAATTGTTTAATAAAGCGGATTAGATCTTCAAATTTACTCAGTTACAGTTTGTTTTTTTAACAGACGATACATCTGGTTTGCTCAGTTTTTTTTTTTTTTAAGATTTTATTTATTTATTTGAGACAGAGAGAATGAGAGACAGAGAGCATGAGAGGGAGGAGGGTCAGAGGGAGAAGCAGACCCCCCGCCGAGCAGGGAGCCCAGCCCGATGCGGGACTTGATCCAGGGACTCCAGGATCATGACCTGAGCCGAAGGCAGTCGCTTAACGACTGAGCCACCCAGGCGCCCCCATAATGACTTCTTTAAAAAGCCTAGTTCATCACCTTCAGAGGACGATGGGGAATGAATTCATTATTTTGAAGAGTGGTATATGAAGGGAAAAAAATCAAGCACTTGTCTTGCTTTTCTTTTTTTTTTTTTTAAAGATTTTATTTATTTATTTGAGAGAGAGAATGAGAGACAGAGAGCACGAGAGGGAAGAGGGTCAGAGGGAGAAGCAGACCCCCCGCCGAGCAGGGAGCCCGATGCGGGACTCGATCCGGGGACTCCAGGATCATGACTTGAGCCGAAGGCAGTCGCTTAACCAACTGAGCCACCCAGGCGCCCCTGGTTTGCTCAGTTTTTTAATTCTAAATTCTTTCCACAGGTATTTACTAGCACCTTCTAGGTACCAGGAACTTTGTACATAAACTTTAAACATACAGTAATGAACCTCTTCCCACTCGATTCACGACCTCTTCATATCAGAAGGAGAATCTATCACCTAAGCTAAGGACTGCACATCTCATTAGTAAAGACAAAGTTAATTAAAACTGATGCGCTCAAAGACACGTGAACTTTGCACTAATACACTCTACTTTTATTTTTTGTCACTGCATTTCTACTCAGGCTTTTTAATAAAATAATATAATCCAAAGAAAGGATCTCCTCCAGTCTAAAATAAGTTATCTGTGCTCCTTCTACTCTCAGCAGAAGGATAAAAGATGAAAGCCATTTTTCTGTGCCAATATTCACCTGCAATAAAAGGGATATATACTAGAAAGCCCTCTCATACACACGCAGGACAAGGGAAAAGCTGAAAATATTGATTTTTGTGGGACGCACACTTCAGCTCAGTGGGTGGTGAGCTTTTTGGAGGTTTCTTTCTGACAACCTGACAGTTCTTAGACATGAATCAAGATGCGCGCATCTCTGAGAAGTCCTAGCAGACAAGTCCGATAAAAGGCCCAGCGCTTCAGAAGGGAACCCTGGTGCCCAGAGTCTCCAGTTCCCTCTGGAATGTTTCCTTCTCAACAGCGCGGCATAAACATTTAGGGCAGAATTGGGTCTGGGTTTTCTAGAAGTTCATGAATTTCAGAGGAGAAGCACATACCACTGAGTTACATTTTCCTCTATGGTATTTCTCCCCCCCAAAAAAGAAAAAAAAAGTGGGGAGAAACTTGACTAGCACACATAAATCTAACAGAAAACTACAATTTTCTAGTGAAAATATAACTCAAGGGGAACTGGGTGGCTCAGTCAGTTAAGCGTCTGCCTTCAGCTCAGGTCATGGCTCCAGGGTCCTCGGATGGAGCCCTGCATCGGGCTCCCTGCTTGGTGGGAAGCCTGCTTCTCCCTCTCCCACTCTCCTTGCTTGTGTTCCTGCTCTCGCTATCTGTCAAATAAATAAAGAAAATCTTAAAAAAAAGAAAGAAAATATAGCAAAAATTATTAATATTAGAAGTATGGCATTTTCTTGAACAATAATAGCAAAATGTGCTCCTTTCAAATTTAAAAGTTATTTTAAAAAAAGGTTAAACATGTTTCAAAATGAGACTATTTCCTGATGACATGGGATACCTACCATGCTCCTGATGGGAGAGCAGAAGGCAAGCAGGGGGTAAAGCACACGCTGACGCCCTGCAACTCCCCTCCCACCCCCCTACCCCACCCCTGCCCCAGGAGGGATGAATGCTACATTCCTCAGGCACCCTGGCCACCCAAGAGCACAGGAAGGGGGACAGCAAATGGTTAACTGATAGCGATCACAGTCACGCAGGGCAGGAGTTTCCATCAGTTTGCAACTGTCTTGATGATTTACAAGGAAAAAAGCAATTTTATCAATAGCTAGACCTCCAGAAACTTACAGACTCAATTTCCCGGGGCCCTAACATCCCCCTCCGCTCCATAGGATAGAAAATCAGTCACTTCTCCCACTTATAATGCAGCTTTTTCTGCCCGCAAGTCCTGTCCCTGTGCTATAATAAAAACACCTTTCTTTGCACTGAAAACATCTCAAGAATTCTTTCTCGGCAGGTGGCTCCCGAACCCCACTCCAGACCACATCACTGGCACTCACAGATGTTGAAAAAATGTAAAACCCATGAATACATGAACTGAGAGAAGTAAACGTCTGGAAAGCAAAGAAAACGCAGAGGGTGTGACATACGGAAGAACTGAAATTACCTGCAAGAATCATAGTGAATTATCTTAGCTCTGTATTTTGGTCATGTTTTACCCACAGCACAGGCGGAACTCTGTAACTAACTGGAGAGGTAATGTGCTTATCCCAGTGACCTGAAACGTGAGTTCAAATGAGAGGAGGATTTCCTGCGAGGCAAGTTTCACCTTGACTGAGCATTTATGTCATTTAAGTGTCAAGAAACGTACACGCATTGTCTTTGTTCCTACTAGGATCTACACAAGACTCAAGCAGAAGGCCGAATACTGCTGCCCTCCTGTGTGTTGATCAGATGAAACATCTTGGGCAGACCACCAGGGAATTGCTTCCAGGCAAATGCTAGTTCTATGTTCCTTTGAGTTACCCAAGTAATCATAATGCAAGAATGTGAGTTAGCTTCTCTCCCCATCCTTGTTGTTTTGACTGCATTCAGTGTCACCCTCTTCCTTCATTTCTTCAACAGATGTTTGTCTCCCACATCCATTGATGGAGGGACAGTGGAAGGATCTAGGATGTAACAGTGAAGCGGATAGACTTACAAAAGGGAGAAGAACGCGTGATTAGGGAGCACGTAGTTCAAAAGAATTTTCTGTGGCCTGAAGAGTCCCCCAATGCTCTTATTCTGGTTCAAAACTAAATTACCTCAAATCCTTTCTGGAAGCAAAGAGATAAACACAGAAAGTGCCCAACTTAGAAAAACGTTCACAATCTACTGCTGAACTGAAGAAAGTAGGGCACCAAATTGTATATGGTATGGCCCCAGACTTGCTAAAGCTCTCTACCTCAGGGCTATATTCAAGCCAGGACACATTAGCACATCAACGCTGGTTCCTGAATATTGGAATACATCTGGATCGTTTGAAAGTAGCTGCTGTCTTGAACTAGGCTAGGATTTGCTGTCCTCGCTCTCCCCACTGCCTCCACCCCTGGCCACCTTGCTTCCCAGGCCCAGCTGGCCTGCAGATCTGCTCCAGACCTCAGCTGAAGTCCATTCTCATCTGGTTGCTGTCTATGCCATGCTGGCTGTTAAATATATATATATTTTTTATCTATTATCCCTGTTTATATGCAGAAATCATTTTTTTCTAATACCCAAGCTGCCTGCAATTACTCATGCCTCCTAAGACAGATTTTAATTTTTCTCCAGAGTAAAAATGCTTTTGTTCTTTCACCCTCCCTCCCTCCCTATTTCCTCAGGTGGGGGCAGCTGAGGAGAACCCTCGTGGAAGAGCTACAGCTGGGTGCACGGCCCTGAGCCAACGCAGAGCCTCGAGAGTCAGAACCCCAGGAAGGCCGGTGGAGGGGACCCCAGTGGAGCGGATGGAGCCATTGGTTGAGCATGAAGAGTTCAGCAGGGCCACACCACTAGGCTCCTTGTGGGGTAGGGTGAGGAGTTTGAAATTCATTAGGGACAATGGGAATCCAGTGGAAGATTTCAACCCGAGTGCCCAGACTAACTCAGTGCAAGAGATCATTCTGGATGCTGTGTGGAGATTGGAAGGTCTTGATAAGGGTGGAAGTAGAAGATGAGTTAGATGTTATTTCCATGACACGGACAAGAGCTGTTGGTGTCTGGGGATCGGGTGACGTTGAGGGAATGTGACAGACCCCCGTTCGCCGTCTGGTTGCTGTGCCCATCCCCCACTACTACAGGTCTGAGGTTAAGGGGCTGCCATATGCCACCAGCAACTGAAGCCTAGGCTGGGAAGCCCAGCCTCTTGGCCAGTGACTCTCTCTTGGGCAGGGGAGGTTGCATGCAAAAGCCCTGCTCCTTTGTTTCGAGGCTGTTCGGAGAATCACAGGATGATTTTCACTTAAGAGCTCTCTGTGGAGCTCGGCTGAAGCCAGGCTTCACCTGCACATCCATGCTTAGCTCCCTTCCTGATCCTGCGTCCTCTTAACTGTTGCTGTGTAACAAACACATCCGATCTCTGTGACTTAAAACAGTTTACTATGATGCCTGATGGTTTTGGCAGTGAGCTGGGCTCAGCCTCCTTGTTCTCACTGGGATTCTCTAACGCAGTTACTCTCATATGGTGGGTGGGGCTGAATTCATCAGACCCATTTGAAGGATTCTCCACTCCTGTGCCTGGCATCTGAGCTTTAGTGGGCTCTGGTCTGGCGTCTCTTTCCCCAGTCTGTGGCTAGTTTCTCAAAGCCTGGTGGTCCCAGGGTAATTGGACTTCTTTCTCTCTTTTTTTTTATTTAAGATTTATTTATTTGGAGGGAGAGGAGGGGCAGAGGGAACGAATCTCGAGTAGACTCCCTCAGACTGCCTGCTGAGCACAGAGCCCAACATAGGGCTCGATCTCAGGACCCTGTGATCATGACCTGTGATGAAACCAAGAGTTGAATGTTTAACCAACTGAGCCACCCAGGGGCCCGTGTAGTTGGACTTCTTAAAGGGTAGCTGGCTTCCCTGGAGCAAGTGTTCTAACCCCCTGAGCAGAAGCTACAAAGTGTCTTGTCCTGGTCTCAGAAGACATACTATGTCACTTCCACCACATTTTACTGGCCAGCAATGACTCATAGGGCCAGCCCAGATTCAAGAGGAGGGGGCTACACAGGGGTATGAATACCTGATGGGGAAGGAGTGGGATCTGAAACTTGGGATGGCAGTGTCTGTGTAGATGAGCCCTCTGGGCCTGTGGTAAGAATTGTGCAGGGTCGGGGATTTTATTTGTTTGCAAGCCGACAAATTAGCCTGAACTGTTGCCTAGATGCCAGCAGAAGACGTAAGACTCTTGAGTCAGAGACATAAGACTTTTTAAAAAAATTTTATTTTATTTTATTATGTTAATCACCATACATTACATCATTAGTTTTTGAGGTAGTGTTCCATGATTCATTGTTTGTGCATAACACCCAGTGCTCCATGCAGAACGTGCCCTCCTCAATACCCATCACCAGGCTAACCCATCCTCCCACTCCCTCCCCTCTAGAACCCTCAGTTTGTTTCTCAGAGTGCATCGTCTCTCATGGTTCGTCTCCACCGTTATTACTCACTGCAAAAGCACTAGCCAGAGCTCCATGTTGGTTGGCATTGGTTCCGCATGCCCTCTGATTCCCACAGCAGAGATGCCAAGGATCCATGATGAGTGTCAGTGCTTGCTGTGGGTTGAGTCTTAAGACAGGGACACAGAGTGATGGTGATAGTTCTCCTATAATCTTATATTCTGCTTGCTCTAGTGGGTTCTGAGAGGGGAGAATGCAAATCTCTCACTCTGGTTGTTAATTTATTTTTCCTTTAGTTTTGTGAATTGTTTCTTTGAGTATTTTGAAGCAGATATGCTCATGGAAAATTATCCATTCTATCTTAAGTCTTTGGTGGGTTAACCCCTATTGACTTACATCCTGTGCTTATTTTCCCTGTCAAGATCCTACTGGTCTTTTGGCACACGTTGTCCAAAATGACCAGGTGGCAGCCACAGTTTAAAGCTTAGCATAACTCTTACTGTGCCCCTGATTGGAAACATCCTCCCTCTGGGAGCCAAGATCTCCAGACCCATAGAGCCTGGAACTGTGTGGGATGGGACACACAGATTCCCTAGGTGAGTCACTGGGAGTGGTGGTGAACAAGGCCACTCTTGCTGTTACCCCGCGTTCTCAAATCAATATATTCTATCAAAAGATAGACTAGAAGGGGACATAATAGCATAAAAAAGCCATTGCTTCAGAGTGTACACTGCGTCCTAAAAATGGTGCCTGTGGTGGCCACAGGAACGCCCCCACTCACATGGCGTAATTGACGATGGGATGTAACTACTGCTGTCTGAAGTCTACCACCACCTACACCAGCCATGCGGCAGCCAGTGGCTCGTGGTAGAGACTCCACGTGGCGACAGAAAGCCCCACAACACTAAGCTGACCACGAGTGAAGGAGAAAGTCACAATGCTACAACCATCGTTTATTTTTTTTTTTAAGATTATTTATTTATTTATTTGACACAGAGAGAGAGCACAAGAAGGCAGAGTAGCAGGCTGAGGGAGAGGGAGAAGCAGGCTCTCCGCTGAGCAGGGAGCCCGATGCGGGGCTCGATCCCAGGACCCTGGAATCATGACCTGAGCTGAAGGCAGACGCTTAACCAACTGAGCCACCCAGGCACCCCCAACCATCATTCTTTAAATAGTATACTTGTGCACATGTCAGAGATACTTCCATAGACTCTACATCTCAAGATGGAGTTGCTGATTTCTAATTTAATTGCAAGGTTCAAAAAATAAGAGCATAATCACAAACCACCTAAATGACCATGAATGGGAGATGTGCTAAATCAAGTGTAATTTGTACAGAATGGAACCTACCCAGTGGTGGGTATGAATAACATGAAACACAAAATAACACTTTCGTGTTGATGATGAAAGACAGCTGCACAATGTTACATATCCATGAAACCAGATTTAATGTTATTTTTGAGACTTTGTCAGGTATCCCATTAATACCATAAAATCAAATATGATCTCAATTAAATTAAGGTTGTGGATTATGTTTATTTATTTATTTATTTGTTTGTTTATTTATTTATTTTAAAGATTTTATTTATTTTTATTTGACACAGAGACAGAGATAGTGAGAAAGAGAGCATAAGCAGGGGGAGCGGCAGACAGGCAGAGGGAGAGGGAGAAGCAGGCCTCCCGCTGAGCAAGGAGCCCGATGTGGGACTCGATCCCAGGACCCCGGGATCATGACCTGAGCTGAAGGCAGCCGCTTAACCGACTGAGCCACCCAGACGCCCTGTGGATTATGTTTAGTAAAACTATTCTCATCACTTTTTGGTCTGCTTAAACTCTTCATTTCTGCTACAGATGAGTTAAATTCTCCCACTGTATTTTCTCTTAATAATTCCGGTAGTGTTTGCTTTCTACATTTCACCAACTTCCTCTTTATGAGTCCGGTCTCCAATCTATCTATCATCAATTTTATTTTAATATCGATAATTGCATTTTTTATTCCTAAAATTTCAGTGTGTTTCATATACATTTTAAAAAAAAAATTTTGGAATAATTAAAGACTTACAGAAAGATTGCAGAAAAGTTTAATTATTGGAATAATTAAAGACTTACAGAAATAATACAGACTTCACAAATACCCTTCACCCAGTTTCCTCTACTGGGGTATCTTCTAGAACCGTGGTGAGTTTGTCAAAACTAAGACATTAACATTGGTTCATTGCGGGGCGCCTGGGTGGCTCAGTCGGTTAAGCGGCTGCCTTCGGCTCAGGTCATGATCCTGGAGTCCCGGAATCGAGTCCCGCATCGGGCTCCCTGCTTGGCGGGGAGCCTGCTTCTCCCTCTGACCCTCCCCTCTCTCATGCTCTCTGTCTCATTCTCTCTCTCAAATAAATAAATAAAATCTTTAAAAAAACAAAACAAAACATTAGTTCATTGCTATTAACTAAACTCATGACCTCATTTGGATTTCAATAGCTCTCCCGCTGGCTTCCTCCTTCTGTTCCAGGATCCCATCCTGAACACCACAGGGCACTGAGTCACCCTCTCAACTAGGCCCTGACTGTTTGTGATAGTTCCTCATCCTCCCCTAGCTTTCTGTGGTCTTGACAGTTTTGAGGTATTTTGCAGAATATTCCTCAGTTTGGAGTTGTCTGAGGATTTTCTCATAATTGGACTGGTGTTATAATTGTTGGGGAAGAATACTAGAGTTCGTTCAAAAATGGGTTAATTTATACTGTTTATATTATAGTTTCTCCTGATTCTTAGGGAACTTGTTTCCTCCTATGTTTACTGATTTTTTTAAACAGTGATCTACTCTTTTTCTTTGGAAAATTATTTGCCAGCATCCTTTGAGCCTATGATAAAGTGTGTGCAAGTACCCCAGGGTCTGTACTGACTTGTGTTGAGTCCCTGGGTGTCCCACCAGCCTCAGACCACTCTAAATAAATACATAGGTTGCTGTGTTTTGGAGCACCCAGGTAATGTGAATTTGCATATAAATCTGTGTGATTACAGCTTCTCAGAGACAGATTTTGGTTTTTTCAAACTGGTTTCTTGTAAACCAAGGGAATGATCCTTCGAGTGCCCTAAAGTGTGAAGTGAGGTGAATTCACTTTTGATAGAGCCCTGGGAGGTTTCGATTTTATGGGACAGAATCTTTCATTAAAGTCCCTACTTTGGGTCAGGCCGGGGACACTGACATCCAAGGACCAGACCCTTGTGGTAAATGACATGAGTCAGAAGCTTCTGGATGCTGCCTACATGGATTTCTGCCTGATGGGCTCTCACTTTCCAGGTC
This sequence comes from Neomonachus schauinslandi, assembly GCF_002201575.2. Classification (NCBI taxonomy): domain Eukaryota; kingdom Metazoa; phylum Chordata; class Mammalia; order Carnivora; family Phocidae; genus Neomonachus; species Neomonachus schauinslandi. The sequence goes on along the minus strand of NC_058404.1, from coordinate 6,320,840 downwards.
CTCACAGGGTTATTTTAATGGTTTGAACTGCATATTCAGTCCTTTAAATAGGACAGTTGGCCTAGATTGGAAACAGAATAAGTTATCATAATTATTGCTGTTCACAAATGGCAAGTAATTAAAGATACAGTGATTATTCTAGCTTATAACTGTATCCAGGTATTTTGTTTTAGCTCAAAAACACATCCAAGTGTCTAATTCACTTGGAAACAGGATGGGACTAAGGAATACTACTCCAGGAAATTCTGAGTCATTTTAGGATCCAGATTAAACACAATGCCACATGTGGAAAAACACGTGTATAGCTGGGGTGCCAGGAGGCAAGAGCGCCTGACTCCGGGGGTCCCAAACAGACCAGGTGGTCCACTCACTGCTGACAAAATCCCCAAAGGTAGAGGGGAGGGGGGGGGGGGGGTGCCAAGGAAGGGATTTATTTCAGTGAGGATAACACCAGGAAGACTTCAGACTAGCATCTCAAAGCCTGTCTCCAAAGTGCTGAAAATACTTCCAGGTTTATATAAGGAAAATATGGGGCAAAGGAGGGTGGATCCAGGCAGGTAGGCAGTGAAGGTCAAATGGATCATTGTCTGGGAGTCAATCATGGCGGATCTTGCTGGTTGGGGCAGTCTTTACTGATTGAGGGGATAGTTTCAGTTCAAATCAGGGGAGGCTTTGCCCTCAGGGCCTTCCACCTGAGTCAGAAGACAAACTGCAGAGAAAAACCCAACTAGAAAGTCTGAAGGGAAAAAGGAGGCAGCTGAAGCCCTCTCTCATGTGCAACTTCCACAAAGTATTCAAGATGATTTAAGTCTCTGGTCGCCCCCGAGGTCAGGGGAATGGACCGAGAGTTCAAACCTCTAATCACCGGCTCACTGGCAACCAGCCCCCAGCCTTAGGTCTAAAAGTCCCCTCACGAATGCAACAAAAGACAACTTTATTGCTCTCATCATAGGAAATTCCAAGATTTTTAGGAGCTCTACGCCAGAAATTGGGAGGAAGACCAAATATGTATCTCTTAGTATAAATTACACTATTTCTCACAACCGGTGAGAGGGTGATACAGTTGAGCAGTGTTAAGTACATTCACATTGCTGTGCAAGATACAGTGTAACATAGTCACATTTTTCATTTGCAACACTGAGACTCTGTCCCCATTAAACACTAACTCCTGGTCCCCCTCCCGCTAGGCCCTAGCAGCTGTCATTCTACTTTGTGTCTCTTGAGTTTGCTCTAGGTACCTCGTGTAAGCAGAATCTTATGGTATTCACCCTTCTGTGACTGGCTGATTTCTCTTAGCATAATGTCCTCAGAGTTCTTCCGTGTGGTAGCATGTGTCAGAGTTTCCTTCCGTTTTAGGGCTGAATCATATGCCACTGCATGGATAGACCGCGTTTTGGTTGTCCATCCATCCATCGATGGACACTGGGCTGTGTGTACCTCTTGGCTATTGCTGCTATGAACAAATCTCTTCAAATTCCTGCTTTCAATTCTTTTGGGTATATATACACGCAGAAGTGGAACTGTTGGATCATATGGCAATTTGTCACCTAACCTTTTAAAAATAGGGGTTTTTCTGTAAGGATATGTTCTCTATATATTTCAATTTCTGATAAAAAAGGGGTCAACTGAGTACAAGAAAGAAACTTGGACATATTATTTCATGTAAATACAGATCCCATTATTATATTTCGACGTTCGTTCTTCTTTTCTTTTTCCAGGCACTATTCCTTCCCTCTTTATGTCTAAACAGCTCGGTGGTAGAGAGGAGATGTGATGAGTCAGCCAGGTGAGAGCAGCATAAACAGGACCCCTCAGAGAGCAGGATTCACTTTCACAGCTGTGAAGAACAGAAAAATGACCAAATAAAAAGTGGGTGGAAAATGGAAAGATTTGAGAGGAAAAAAAAAACGAAAGAAAATGAAACGAGTACCTTTAAATCGTGGAGGAAAGTGTTATGTATGTTCCCATTTAAATTTTTAGGGGACTTCTCATATAAAATCTGGTTGAAAAAGTTACAGAAAAGTGCTCTTACAGAATATGTCGGATAGGGCTGTCCCACCAACACTTGCTGGAAATGCCCGTAGAAACAACAGCTTCATTTTCTCTTCTGGGGCAGGAACACGGAGAGTTTCACTTATGTGTTGTATCAGTACAATTTTTTAAAATTTCAATTTCATTTGCTTGTACTTTCTAGGAGAGAAATTGCTTGGAGGATTTAGACTGCAATAGCAATCCTTTAAAAAATTCCAATTGGGGGCACCTGGGTGGGTCGGTTGGTTAAGCATCTGCTTTTGGCTCACATCATGATCCGGGTCCTGGGATGGAGCCCAGTGTTGGGCTCCCTGCTCAGTGGGGAGTCTGCTTCTCCCTCTCCCTCTGCCTGCCTCTCTGCCTACTTGTGCTCTCTCTCTGTCAAATTAAAAAAAAAAAAATTCCAATTGGAAGACCTATAAACATAAACTGATGGTTGCCAGAGGGAGGGGGCTGGGCAAAATGAGTGCAGAGGAGTGGGAGGTGCAGGCTTCCAGTAATGGAATGAATAAGAGACCCTATGAAAGCCTGCTTTTTTCACTTTTTCCTGCTTCTATTCTTTTTTTTAAAATTATTATTTATTTTAAATTTTTAAGTCATCTCTACACCCAGTGTAGAGCTCAAACTGACAACCCTGAGATCAGGAATCACATGCTCTATGGACTGAGCCAGCCAGGCGTCCCTTCCCCTTGCTGCTTCTATTCTTGCCAGGACCTGCAACCTGCCTCACACAGGCCTTATTGAATGGATTATGCATGTCCTTCTTGTAAAGGTCAAGGACTTAAGGATTTCTTTGGAGTTTCCCAGCACAATAGGTAACGTCTAAGGAGTGACTGGGTAGGGTCGTCCTAAACTTTTTTCCACTGACTCATCCGGACCCCTGGCTCCAGGGCATAAGTGACTTACAGAGAACACCTAAACACTTGTCTTTGTTCCTGGATGCCTGAGAAGACACATGCCCCAGATCAGCATCCTTGATAAAAACCCCAGGCCCCAAGCAAAGACAAGACTCACTCCCCTTTCCTTTCCAAGTCTCCTGGATGCTTGGTTTGTATCTGCGATCTCTCTCTGTCTTCAATAAACATTGTTCTGACTTCCTCTCAGCTAGTGTTTGATTTCTGTCCTGCTGGAAGCCAAGGGCCCTCTTAGTTGGTTCTGCAGGACCCCCCTCTGGGCCCTTGGACCCAGCCAGCCAGCATCAGTGGGAATACAAGGCACAGCATAAGGAAATGTAAAAGTGTTACTAACGCAGGAAGTCAGGAATGAACATCTCAATGTAATTTTGTTAAATGATCCTGTCTGTACATGTATGAACTAGGTTTTTTTGGGGAATTTTTGAAGACTATAGCCCCTGTGACAGGCAAAAGACCTCACTGTTCTTCTTCTCTAAAATGTTTTCTGTATGCATTTTTTTCACTATGTTGGGATAGGGACTATGGTCCTATCCCCCCAAATGCACTGCCCCAAAGAGGTTCATTTCATTTTTTAAAAAAGATTTTATTTATTTATTTGGCAGAGAGAGCACGCACAAGCAGGGGGAACGGCAGGCAGAGGGAGAGGGAAAAGTAGGTTCCCCACTGAGCAGGGAGCCCAACGTGGGACTCGATCCCAGGACCCCGGGATCATGACCTGAACCAAAGGCAGACGCTCAACCGACCCAGCCACCCAGGAGCCCCAAGAGATTCATTTCCTAATTCCAGAAACATGAATGTGTGACCTCACATGGCAAAAAAGCCTTTGCAGATGTGATTAAGTCAGGGATCTTGAGGAGATTATGCTGGGTTATCAAAGGGGGAATTAGTGCGATTCCAAGGGCCTTTATAAGAGGGAGGCAGCAGGCTCAGAGTCAGAGGACAAGTTGGCGCGACGTGTGGCCCATGAGCCAAGGAAGGCAGGGGGCCTCCGGAAGCTGGAGAAGGCAAGGGACGATTCTCCCCTAGAGCCTCCAGGAGGCACGCAGCCCTCCTGATACCTTGATTTCAGATGTCTGCTCTCCAGAACTGTCAGACAATAAATGTATGTTTTACTAAGCCACTAAATTTCGGTAATTTGTTATAACAGCAATTGGAAACTAATAGACATAAAAAGACTAATAAATTCTAGCTAGCAGAGCAAACCCTTCAGTATGGTATATAATGGTATGTTTGTATATCACATAATTATTATATAGTATAAATAATTATTAAAGCCATAATTTAACTATTATATAATTATTGTATAATACAATAATGATTATATAACATAATTACATAATTATTATAATTATAAAACATATAATATGTATGTGTATATATATATATACCTATATGTATATATATTCAGACATGGAGGACTGCCACTCTTCCTGCTTTGTATTCACAGCCCTGGGAGTGAAGGACGTGAGCCATCCATTCATGAACCCTTATTTAAACATCCATCCATGTGTCACTTACAATGTTAAGCTCAGGATAACAAAGATGAATAAAACCACAGTTCAAACAGCTAAAGCATAGTTTTCAAAAGGTAAAATCATGGAAGTATACAATTTGAGCACATGTCAGAGATTTTATTCAATTTATTGATTAAAATCAATTTATTGATTATTAGTAAGATATTAAGACCAATTCAAAGACCATTTAAGGAGCTTCGTATTTTTTATGGACAATTTAAAAGGGAAATGTTACCATAAGATTATGATACAGAACTGGGAGTGATACTGGGTACAATGCAGAACTGGTTAATGTCCTTCAGGGCAACAAATTTTAACATTTTGTGGGTTACCTTTTCCATTGGACAGAAATTATTTTCATCTGTATCAGAAAAAGAATCTGTAAGTTAGCATACATGTTAACTTATAGAGTCTGGCAACCTTAATCAGTAGTAAACAGTTAAAATTATCCTTTGTGGCTTCCCTCCTGTATGAGAGGAAAGGATGTGCCACTCATGTTTTTGCCTTATAACCCAGTTTTGAATAATTTTTCTTTTTTTTTTAAGATTTACTTATTTATTTTAGAGGGAGAGAGAGAGAGAGAGAGTGAGCAGGGAGGAGGGGCAGAAGGAGAGGGAGAGAGAGTCCCAAGCTGACTCCACACTAAGCCTGGAGCCCTACCCAGGGCTCAGTCTCGTGACCTTGAGATCAGGACCTGAGCTGAAACCAAGAATGGGTCCCTTAACCAAATGAGTCACCCAGGCGCCCCTTGAGTAATTTTTCTTAACACTGTCATCAGTCTAGTGACTTCCAGATTCTAATCTAGAGGCAAATGTAGAGAAAAAGTAATCATGGTCCAATCCAGCAAGTGAGCAGAGAAGCATGGCACCCCACTGTTGTTGGACCTGTTCAAGGATATGGGTGCCATTATTCTCTGGAAATAGTGAAATAACAGTTGGGAGGAATTTTGAGCAAAAAGAATGCTAGATGAAACCCATCCCACTATTGCTGTTATTTGTTGTAGAAATAAGATAGCAAAATAATAAAAGTAGAAAATTGTGGCTAAGAATCCAAAAGAATCAGGAAACTGATCAAAATAAAGCCACTATCCTTGGCAAGTCGTATAATTTCACAAATACTAGACTAACTTGACATCCCATAGAAGTGATGATCCATCACATTTAAAAAACTTTTCCAGAAATGTCACTTGTTATGCTATCAGAAAATGTCTATTTCAACAAAACATTAATATAAAACATTTTCTTCATAGAGCTTATCCGGCTAAGAATTTCTAAAAACTCTTTAAGGGATAACTAATAAGACAATGAATATAGTGATAGATTTTGCACGTATCAGTAATTTGTAAAATAATTGAAGGTGGACAAGTGAATCATAGACTAGGAGTCACTCTGTGATGTAATCCTATGGGGAAGACATACCTTTCATCATTACAATACGGCCATCTTTAGGCAAAAGGTGTCTGATTTTGCTAACTTAATCCAATAACTTGTAAAAAGGGTTGGAAAGTTACTATGAATGTTTACAGGAAATACTGGGTATATGTTACTACTTAGGAAGAGTTTTGGGATTCTGACAGTTCGGTTATCCTTTATAAAACTTGTATCACTAACACGAACACATGTGTGACTTCATAATTGTCTTGAAAACAAAAAAGAAAACAGGACTGAGGACCTATGTGTAGCCTCTGTCAAGTGTTGCCAAGACCAACTCCGAGAAGGAAAAGGAGCCCGCAGTTCTGGTTTGCACGACTAGATGGCGCTGCTCAGCTTTGAAAATTTTAAGCGCTACAAAACCCGGAAAAACCCGAGCAAGAGTTCATGGGGAACAGCCGGAGACCCAGCGCCTTTTACCGGTGATGCTTGTACTTGACTTCCTTTTGCTTGACAACAGTGTGCAAATCACAGTTAAGATGATCATTCTGGGAAAGTGTCTCACAAACATGTATTCTGTACAAATACTCCCGTGCCGTATATATAGGTTACATATGTACACATTAGCACATACATAAAAATTAGTAAAATTAACTGAGGCGAAACAAGAACATATCGAATCATACAAGGTTGCTTTAAAATATTACACAGAGGATCTAGGTTCAATTTAGGAACACTAGAAAATGCAGATAATTAAAATAACAATACAATTACTTATCGCCTTTCAAAGCAGCATTTACAGAAGCAAAGCCGATTGCTCTTGTGATACTGGAAACCAGAAAAAACATCAACGCTGTAGGTTTTTAACCCTGTCAGCCCTTTGCATTGTCCTGTGGCGGGACCAGTCTTGCTAATTTTCCCCCTAACTTCTGCCATAAGTAATGGATTTCATGGATTCTGGGACGCACACAGGGTTCACCTTTTGCATTTCTGAAATCGGGATGTAGTCTACTATTGATGTTGTTTTACCGCCTCTGAGGGCCAGATGGCAGTCATGGTGTGGCTATCATGGTCCCAGCCTGGGAGAGCAAGGGCAAGAAAATCTGATAGCCACGAGCTCCACTTGTAACTTCCAGAAAGCAAACGTCTCTGGGAGCAGGTGAGAAAGGTATTGAAACAGGTGTATTTACCGACATTCCTGAGGCAGGATCACCTGTAGACCGGTATTCCAGGATTGCAAAGCAGGCTTCAAAGTCCAGCAACGCATTATGCATTCTTTTAAGAAGTGCTGTGTCACCAACACTTTAAATGGTACAAAGGATGATTTTGGTTAAAAAAAAAAAAAAGTGGACATTGATATCTCTGAGACAAAATGTGTTTCAGAAGAGTTGTACTTAAACACGAAAGTTTTATAAAAATCTTAATACATTCTGCTTATACTTTCCCTTTCTGTATGTATAAAATTAATATATGAAACAAATTGTGGTCTAATTAAGTCTAAATGAGTTATTTCAAGAATTATATATAAGTATTCCAAGTGGTAATTGTGTCATAGTTTAGTTGGAAGGATTTCTTTCTTTCTTAGTGGAATATAAAACAATGGCGCATGTCATGATCAATGACATTTTAGATTAGATGGGACACAGGTAGCAATGTAAATGGCTTATTCTTACACTGCCGGGAGTAGGTATAGTGGTTAAATGTCATCAACCTTAGTATTAATAAGACCCCGAAGTGACACTAACTGTGTTAGAGCATCACTTAACATCCCCAACGCTCAGTTTTCTTACATGTAAAAAGGGACTAAGACAGTGTCTAGCCCCCTAGCAGATACATGCAATTCAGTTATCATTGTTTCATGCATGTAGTATGCAGTCAGTATGTGCTAACAACCTGTCGGTAATTAGACATTTTAGTAAGTGGGCGTCATGAGAAACAGCTGTTGGCAGCCATAATTCATTCTAAAAATTTTGAAATCCATGCACTCCATAACACACCCATAGCTGTCTTATATAAAAATCTTGTTTCTCGGGACGCCTGGGCAGCTTAGTGGGTTAAGCGTCTGCCTTCTACTGAGGTCACCATCCCAGGGTCCCGGGATCAAGCCCCGCATCCTTGTGCCTACCAAGAGTGTGCCCTCTCTCTCTCTCAATCTCTCTGACAAATAAATAAAATCTTTAAAAAAATCTTGTTTCTCTTCTCCAAATCTTCACCCAAGAAGATAGGTTCTCTATTAACATTCTCATGTTAGGAGATTTCGTCTACTCCTGTGACCTCAAATACCATCTATTAGCTGATATCCTCAAGGTTGCCTCTCTATGCTGGACCTTTCCCCTGAGTTCCCATGTGATATATCAAACTACTTATTCAGAAGCTAAGTTTAAACATCTCTTAAGTACCTTAAACCTAACATAGTCCAAATAGAACTGATTTTTTTTTTTCATTTCCCTTTTCCAAATCTGATTCCACCTGAACAGGTACTTCTCAGCAGATGGCAGCACCGTCCATACACTCAGGAGACATCCCTGACCCCTCTCTCTCTTTCTCCAACATTCCATCTGGAAGGTCATCTTGATGGCTCTGCCTTCTAAATATCTATTGACTCTAATGCTTCTCAACATCCCCACTACTAAAACACTGGTCTACACCACCAGTGTTTCTCACCTGCCTGCTCCAAGAGCCTCCTACATGGTCCTTCTGGCTTCATCCTGCCTCCTTACCTGGCCTCACGCCCCACAGAACAGCCAGAAGTGAGCTTCCCAAGATATAAATGAGATCACCTTTATCCTGCTTGAAATCCTCCAGCGGCTTCTCATGACTCCCAGAACAAAGTTCAAAGACTGTGGTAGGTCCTGTGAGGTCCAGCATACTCTCCAACGTCCCTCTGTTTTCCCTCATTTACAATAGTATCCTGGCCTTTCTGTATCCTCAACACCCTACTCCAAGTTCCACCTTTGTGTTCCCTTGGCTTACTCTTTATCATGTTGGTCTCCATCGAAATGACACTTTGCATGAGAAGGCAATGGCCCTGAGTCATCCTTCCACCATATTACCTCATTTCATCTTTTTTGGAGAATTTGTCAGTGCCTGGAATGATCTCTCTTTTTTTCTAGCTCTCCATCTATCTATCCGTTGTGTGTTTATTTTTTGCCTCCTTCTACTAGAAACTTGCTCCTTCAGAACAGAGGTCTCTCTCTGCTTTCCTCACCAATCTACCCTCGGCCCTTGGAATGTGCTAGAACGTGGTGGGGATTTAACAAATCCGCGCTCACAGACTGAGCACTGGGTGTCATATTTTATTTGGCATGCAGTTTAGGAGAAAGAACTGATTTTGGAGTTAGAAACCTGGGTTGAGTCTTAGCTCTCCTTCCTGGTTGCTGGTTATTATGCTGCAAGCTTTTTGGTAAGCTGCTTCAGAACTCTCCATAAGATTGGGAATATAAATAAATAGACAAGTAAAAGGAATACAGTATGAACCAGGGTAGGTCATTTTATATCTAGTTGGTTACTTTGTTGTTGATAAGAAAATACGAATCCACAGGTATAGGATCAATGGATTTGTAAAAAAGAGGCCAAGATAATGCGGTTGGGAAAGGATAGTGTTAAAAGCAAAAGGTGTTGGAACACCTGGATACCCACTTGGAAAAATGAACTCCTTCCCTCATATCACACACAAAAATGAACCCTAACTAGATCATAGACCTAAATGTGAACACTGAAATGATAAAACATTTAGAAGGGGAACAGGAGAAAATCTGAGCAATCTAAGGTTCCTTAGAAGAATACCAAAATCATAAACTCGATAAACAATGACAAATTGTACTTCATCAAAATTTAAAACCTCTGCTCTTCAAAAGACATCATTTAGAAAACAAAAAGACAAGCCATGGGCTGAGAGAAAATATTCACAGTACATATATCTGACAAAGGATATATATATATCTATATATAGGATATATAGATATATATAGGGTATATATATATATATATTATATATATATATATATATATATATAGGAAAGGATATATATATGTACTAGAAGTCTTTAATGAGAGACAGCTCAGTAAGGAGAAATGGGCAAAAGACTTGAATAAAAGACAAAAAAGGGCCAATGAAAGGATACTTAACATCACTAGTCATCGGGACATCAGTGCTAGAACCACAGCATGATACTGTTTCACAGCTGTGACAATGGCTAAAATGAGAGGTAAACCACATGCAATGTTGATGAGGATGGAGACCAATTAGAACTCTTACCCATTGTGGTAGGAGTGCAAAATGTCACAACTACTTTGGAGAACAATTTCTCATAAAATTAAACATATACACACCATACAACCCAGAGATTTCCCTCCTAGGTGTTTACCCAAGAGATAAAACCTGTGTTAATCCAAAGATTTGTCTGTGAATGTTTATGGCATGTCAGTTCACAAGACCCCCAGACTGGAAACAACCCAGATGTCCGTCAGCAAGTGAATGCCTAAGTAAACTACAGTGTACCCACACAATGCGTGCAGGGCAATACCACTTAGCAGTGAAAAGAAATGACATCTCAATACGTGTAACAACATGGATGAGTCCCAAAAGCATCATGGTGAGGGAAAGACACTACATACGAATGTGTGCACACCATATGGTTTCTTTGATATAAAAGTCCCGCAAATGTAAAAATAATTTATAGTGTCTGGAAGCGTATCTGGGGCCAGGGTGAGGGCAACCTGATGGGTTGATGGAAATACTCTGTATCTTGCTGCATTGGTCGTTATATTTCTCAAAAGACATCAAACTGGATGCTTAAAATGGGTTCCTTTTTATTGTACATACAATATACCTCAATACAGATGATTTAAAAAGAAAATATAGGGAGTAGTCATCATTCAAAATTATTAGAACATTTGTAAGAATCTGGCTTTTAAAAATGTTCAGTAAATATGGCTGATTCTGACTCTAATTGGGCTAATATCTGCTCTCCTGGGGAGAACAGTCACCTTAATTGACTTTCTCTTCCTCAGGGTGTCAGGAAATGGCTTTGGGTTCTGGAAGGTGAAAGTTCACTGAGCAAAGGGCCAACACATCTCCTTACTCTTTAGTCACCTTGGATTCTCCAGCCCAGGAAGGAGGCATGAGAGTGGGGGCTCCTTGACATTTCACTGCAAAGAAAGAGTCCCTTGCTCACCCATGATTTTCCCTTTTGGTGTTAGAGGATCATAAGTTGCTGAGGGAGAAGAAGCCTTGGAAATTTCCCAGCTCAGTTACCAGTTGCTTCATCATTGCCATCATCTTTGACTTGCTTTCTCATGATCACCTCTCTAGGATCTTGAAGAACTCTTGTTTCTTTTTCAGATCTTCCAGGAGTCTGGCAGGGACTTACATATTGGTTCTCCCCTTTTCTGAACACACACTTTATTCCACTGCTTTGACTTTCGTATCTACATTTCATGTACCTCAAGTTGAAGGTTAAAAATCATTATGCAAAGTCAAGCAAAACTCCCCCAAAGATACAATGTAAATCAGGCTTGTTTATCACCATTTCCATAAACGCATACATTAGGAGATGTGCAAAGTGTCAGTCTCTCTGCAGTAGCCTTGATGATGATCCTTGACTAATTTACTTCTCAGGAATTTCTTTTAGCTTAATGATTCTTGAAGAAGGGCAAACACATGATGCCTTCCTTCACGGTGGGGCCAGCTAGTGGGCAGCCGCTCTGGGTCAAGTTTTTCTCTGCCCTTTACCAGTAACGGGACTGTGCTGGTCTTGGCCAAGCTACTCAACTTCTCTGAGCCTCCAAGACCTTCACATGAGAGCAACACAATCAATATAGAAGGATTTGCTTTCTTTGTTGCAAATTAGAGAACATAGAAACAGTTGGGCCCATGTAGACACTTCCCAGATGTTAGTTTCTTCCCCTCTCCTGCCATCTCCCCCCAGAGACACCCGGGTTCCCAAGCAATCAGACTGTGGTGGAAGAGTTTCACAAAGCAGAAAATTTCTTGTGTGTTCCCCAACAGGTCTGATGTAAAAATTTGTAAAAAAAGAAATTGTCAATTTTCTAAATATTTGTAAAATATCTAGTTTAGAAAGATAGAGGCTAGCCCCAACTACTACGGGCTGCCAAATATTCACTCCTTTTCCAGCTTTTGTATCAGAGGTTCCCAGGTAAAGAAAGGACATTGCAAAGTATCTCTTTCTCTTTACTCAAAGTTGTGGACAGAGGAGAATTCCATTTTTTCCTACTGGACACAACAGGATGTTTATGCCTGCCTGTTTGCCTCTTTGTATATAATTAGAAAGGTTCATGCTGACTGTATCCATTAACCTTCGATGTCCTAGAACATTCAAATTCATAGCGATAGAAAGTAGAATGGCCCTTCGCAGGGGCTGGGGAGAGGGTTTAATGGGAGTTTCAGTTTGGGAAGGTGCAAGTTCTGGAGATGGAGAGTGGTAACACTTGCACGACAATGCGAATGTACTTAATGCCACCGCACGGCACGCTTAAAAATGGTTAGAATGGTAAATTATGTGTTTTGTGTATTTTACCACAATTAAAAAAAAAGTAAAAAAACAAAACACTGGGGATAATAACCTCTACTACTAAGATTAACAGAGATATTTACTCAAACAGCTAGCAGGTACTCAAGAAAATGTGGATTCCTACATCCCTTCCCAGGGGCAAACACCTAGAGATCCAGCTTCTTCAGAAAAAGGACAGTCTTTCTCTTAGAGTTTGGGGTTTGAACCTGCACTCTACAACCAACAAGAGGACATGAGCCCTCTTCCTAAAAAAAATCCCTTAGGATCTTTGGTGGGCGGTTGCAGGGTTAGATATGTGAGGGAGGGGGGTACACACACAGTCCTACCAGAGCATCATAAGAAGGGGTGTTTATGTGCAGTCTCAGCTCCTTTATGTACATAGTAGAGGACATTGGGCATGTTGGGTGGACGGAACAGAACGGGACACTGTGGAGCCTGGGCGGGGAGGGAGAGCATTCCAGAATGAAGGAGTGTGAGTGAGCAAAGGCACAAAGTATAAGGGCCACTTTTATTATTTTATCCTCCCACTTAGATAGGACTCGGCCAAGAACAAATGTCTCCTATGTATTTGTGAAGAAATGCATTTGAGCAAACACGGACACCTCATGGTGAGCCTGAGAATGGCACACCCAGGCACAGAGTCCACAGGGCGGCTTGCTCACTGACTAGGCTCCGCTGGGATCAGGCCACCGAGTGCAAGGTGGTTATTAGGAAAGGCGGCGAATAACAAGAAAAGGCATTTGAATCTAATCTGCAAGCACATCAGAAGCCATTTTAGATCTTTTGTTTATTTGCTATTTTTAGTGAGAGGATGGGAGGGGAAGCTTTTCATTTTGGGGCCCCCCTCTCACTGCCCTCCACTCAAAATTAGACACGCTGCTCTTGTTAAGATTTCACGAGAGATAAACAGACCTGGGACAGCTGCCTGCCTGTTTCCCTTGTGCTGGCATCCGCCTCCCCCAGCGGCTCTCATTCATCGCCTCTCCCACTTCTACAAGTGGATGTGTTTAGGCTGTATGGAAAGGCAGGAAAAAGGCTTGGGTGTCTCTGAAGCCAAAAGCAGGTTCTCGAGGTTTGCACATCCGCAAACTGTAAGAACCAAAGTGGCATCACTTAGGAGCTTGGGGAAAATGAACCAGACTAGGCGATTATCAGTGGTGATAGGGAAGAACTGAAACCCGAAGACACTGAAGAATAGTGAATCCAAGTTTTCCGTTTAGCTTCTGATTTTATTTTTATTTTTTTCATTTGTGGGGATGTTTCGTTTTGTTTTATTGTTTGTGAGGATTTAGCATGATCTTGTATCTCAAAGATAGATTTTTCAGCAATCTATCTGAATGTGCTTTAATTTCATGTCACAACTACTATTTGATGTATTTAAAAAGCCACTGACTCTCAAGTACAGTTTGGCTAAGCAACTGCTTTTCTGTTTGCGCTACATGCAGGTGGACAAGTGCGGGCTTCAGCTAGCTGGTGCTGCATTGATTTTTCTTGCAAGAGTCTTCTTGTAAGTCAGTGGCCATTGCACAATTAAACCTTGTAGGGTGAAAGGAGATTTAAAGTGCAAAGTGGACGTGTAATGTAAAAAAGATCATTTCTAAGGTTATTTTCAAGGTGAAACATCAGAGGTGGGAAATGATAGCCTTGGCAGACATTTACTTAAAATAACACTTGGATTTGCAAGTTGAAGAACATCAACAGGATCATTCATAAATGTGCTTGTTTCCTCCTCACTGGTTACTAGCCGGGAGTATAGTCTGGCATATGGCTTATTATTCCGGGGATGGGAGAGAACAGAATTAAGTGTCGACATGAATGACTGTTTTCTTATCCAGAGCCTAGTGCTTCCCCCTTGCCGGGAACTGGGGTTCTTACGAGGTTTGGCTGTGAGACTAAGGGCCAAGTTATGGGTGGGGGAAGGATGTACCCATGGGGTGGCTTTCACTGCAGGTGGGACATAAGCTTGACCCAGTCTTCAACCCTGGCCAAGCCGAGTCCCCAGAGGACAGGCTGGGTTTGGGATTGACATGTGGTGGCGGCCATTGGGGTACAAGTACCTTCTTCTTCCTGCTAAGTCAGCTAAAATCACCGGGCATTATCTATAAAATAACAGTGAGACTCTGAAAGGTGGGGAGAAGGCAGACTGGCTAGGACCTCAGGACTGAGGGACGGCTTGGTGCCAGAGTGGTATCAGCCAATGCCCCACCGTTAGGAGTCGGACCTCACACTCCCACCCAGCCGTAAGGAAGGCTGTCTCCTACGTGGGGGTGTCAACAGAGACTGAGTGGGAACCCAGACTCCTACCCTCACCTCCCCTTCCCCTGACACAGGCTTTACAGTGCTCCCTGTGGCAGCCTTAGGATTATGTTAGGGCTATTTAACTGGGTGTCCCTACATTCTGTTCTAGAACAAAACTGATGTCTGGATTTCTCCAGATGATTTTTGATCTTGTGATGAGAAGTCATGAGCTCCTACACTACGCTGTGGTTTCTGTAAGGGCAGTGATTCGCTGATTCATCTTTGAATTACAGTCTACACAGCTCTTCCCATTTACCATGGTGTGTGGTCACATAGGTACCTGACGAATAAATATTAGTTGACTTCCTTGTGGAGCCGTTGAAAGTGTGTTGCTTAAGCATTAAAGGATAGGACTTTGTGCTAACTAGATGTACCTTATAGAGACCAAGCTGGACAAATACTCTGGATTGCTCTGTTACAAGAATTGAAATTGGCGGCAGGGCAGTGAGGAATCTGCCACAGAGAAGCTCTCCTAGGCCCAGAAACTACATCTGTGTGGTATCTCACAGAGTTAGGAATGACTCTTGGTGATCAAACTAGCAAAAACATGGTAGATAAACCAGAACGAGTACTTACAAAGTAACCACATAGCAGAAGTGCTGAAGGGACTGGCACCTGCCCTCTGGACAGAACACACCGTCAGGGAGCTCTGTTGAAGCAGAGGTTTACTCGATGCTAGGGGAATCTGAGTTGTGATGACCCCACCGGCTAGTGACTTCCAAGCTGTGATATCCTGAAAACTCCAATTTTGTAATAAAGACTGACGTTATAGAGGCACCAGGATCCACTACTGAGACCATACTTTTCTCTGGGTAGTTTTGGAGACATTCAAATTCTTACTGTTCTATATGGAAAGATTATGGAATTTGATTTGATTCAAATTTCAGCTCAGTGCTCTTGGACAAATTATGTAGCTTTCTTGCATTTCAGTTTTCTCATCTGTAAAGTAGGATTCTTTCCAAGTTGTGGAAATGCAATGAAAAATGATATATGAATGCCAGCATTGTAGCTGGTACCTAGACTAGCCTAACCGTTCATCTCCTATTGCACTGTTCTTCAAATTGGGTCCAACGTGCTGTAAGCTTTCTTAAATAATAAGCAACATCTTCCAGTGACTATGCATGAGCACTTAGGACAGGTGATCCCTTCAGCAGATGACTGGGCTTATGTATGACAAGCCTTTTCCTCTAATTTTATCAGGGAAGACAGCTTTACACCTCAAGTTCACATCTGAGGATGCTTAGGTCTGTACCACATAACCCCTCTACAGAGATACAATTTGAAATGAATAACTAATGATCATATGGACATGTTCAACAATGACCTGCCTTTATTTCAATTAATGTATAAAAACAGTAACAGGAAGCAAAGCCCATTTGGAAGATAATGGACTTCCTCATAAGCAGAAAGGCTCTTCTCTCAGCATGCCCACATCACTTTTACTGAGATGCAGGGTTTCCTGTGAGGTCAGCCAATTCTTGTCCTCATATATTTATCTCTGTGCACAGAGGATTCCTTGTCTCTTATCCAGCTTCTTATTGCAAAGGCCCAGAGTTAAGATAGATGACACTGTAAGGTATAAGTAACCACCCGTAGGAGAAAAAAAAAAGGCAGCTGATAAATTAAGTCAATATGGGAACTGAATGCCCACCATCCATTAGGCAATGTGTATCCAACAGTAAAGGCAAGCAGAAAAGCTTTTCAGTGTCTAGAATGACAGGGGTCAAGTTTACTAATGGCAGCTGGTGAGATGCTAGAAAGAACACAGACTTTGGTCTTGGACCTGCCCTTGGATCTCAGCTTCGACATGTATAAGCTCTGCTACCTCGGGCAAATTACTTATTCTCTTGGAGCCTCAATTTCCTTGTGGAAAAAAAAAAAGGCTAAGATTTGTTGATGCTTATGATGCACTAGGAGCTGTAATTTGTAATTTACATAGAGTGTCACATTCAGTTCCCACAAAGTCCACAGAAGCTTGCGATTAGGTTAGCGCATTTTTACACATGAGGAGACCAAGACCCAGTGAGATTAGGCAATTCACCCAAGGTCTCAGAAGCTGTAAATTTTAGAATCTGTAATGGAGCCCAGATCCGCCTGGCTCTGAAAACTATACCCTTAAAAAGGAATTATACTGCTTCATTTGCAAAAACGAGAAAAATAAGATCAAACTTGAATGGATTTTATTTTTTTTCTATTTTTTAAAAAATTTTATTATGTTATGTTAGTCACCATACAATACATCATTAGTTTTTGATGTGGTGATCCATGATCCATTATTTTCGTATAACACCCAGTGCTCCATGCAGTACGTGCCCTCCTTAATACCCATCACCAAGCTAACCAATCCCCCTTCCCCCCTCCCCTCTAAAACCCTGTTTGTTTCTCAGAGTCCGTAGTGTCTCATGGTTCATCTCTCCCTCCAATTCCCCTCCCCTCATTTTTCCCTTCCTTCTCCTAGTGTCCTCCATGCTATTCCTTATGTTCCACAAATAAGTGAAACCATATGATAATTGACTTTCTCTGCTTGACTTATTCACTTAGCATAATCTCCTCCAGTCCCATCCATGTTGATATAAAAGTTGGGTTTTCATCTTTTCTGATGGCTGAGTAATATTCCATTGTATATATGGACCACATCTTCTTTATCCATTCATCCGTTGAAGGGCATCTTGGCTCTTTCCACAGTTTGGCTATTGTGGACATTGCTGCTATGAACATTGGGGTGCATATGGCCCTTCTTTTCACTACATCTGTGTCTTTGGGGTAAATACCCAGGAGTGCAATTGCTGCGTCATAGGGTAGCTCTAATTTTAAATTTTTGAGGAACCGCCACGCTGTTTTCCAAAGTGGCTGTACCAACTTGCATTCCCACCAACAGTGTAAGAGGGTTCCCCTTTCTCCACAACCTCTCCAACATTGGTTGTTTCTTGCCCTGTCCATTTTTGCCATTCTAACTGGTGTAAGGTGGTATCTCAATGTGGTTTTGATTTGAATTTCCCCGATGGCTAATGATGATGAATATTTTTTCATGTGTCTGTTAGCCATTTGTATGTCTTCTTCAAAGAAATGTCTTTTCATATCTTCTGCCCACGTTTTGACTTGATTATTTGTTTTTTGGTGTTGAGTTTGAGAAGTTCTTTAGAGATCTTGGATACCATCCCTTTATCTGTAGTGTCATTTGCAAATATCTTCTCCCATTCTGTGG
>NC_058404.1:6293810-6302965 GCF_002201575.2 Neomonachus schauinslandi | reverse complement strand
TACTCTGAAGAGTTTTAATCAGGAAAGGATGTTGTATTTTGTCAAATGCTTTTTCTGCATCAATTGAGAGGACCATATGGTTCTTCTCCCTCCTCTTATTAATGTGTTCTATCACATTGATTGATTTGCGAATGTTGAACCACCCTTGCATCCCAGGGATAAATCCCACTTGGTCGTGGTGGATGATCCTTTTAATGTATTGTTGGATCCTATTAGCTAGGATTTTGTTGAGGATTTTGGAATCCATATTCATCAGGGATATCGGTCTGAAATTCTCCTTCTTGATGGGGTCTTTGCCCGGTTTGGGGATTAAGGTAATGCTGGCCTCATAGAATGAGTCTGGAAGTTTTCCGTCTGTTTCTATTTTTTGAAACAACTTCAGTAGAATAGGTATTGTTTCTTCTTTGAATGTTTGGTAGAATTCCCCAGGGAATCCATCAGGCCCTGGACTCTTGTTTTTTGGGAGGTGTTTGATCACTGCTTCAATCTTGTTACTGGTTATTGGCCTATTCAGGCTGTCAATTTCTTCTTGTTTCAGTCTTGGCAGCTTATAGGTTTCCAGGAAGGCCTCCATTTCATCCACATTGCTCAGTTTATTGGCATATAGTTGTTGATAATAATTTCTAATACTTGTTTCTATTGCCTTGGTGTTAGTTGTGATCTCTCCCCTTTCATTCATAATTTTATTAATTTGGGTCCTTTCTCTTTTCTTTTGGATAAGTCTGGCCAGTGGTTTATCAATCTTATTAATTCTTTCAAAGAACCAACTTCTAGTTTCGTTGATCTGATCTACTATGTTTCTGGTTTCTAATGCATTGATCTCTGCTTTAATTTTAATTATTTCTCTTCTAATGCATGGTTTAGGCATTGTTTGTTGCTTTTTCTCTAGTTCTTTAAGGTGTAGAGTTAGTTGGTGAATTCGGGATTTTTCTATTTTTTTGAGTGAGGCTTGGATGGCTATGTATTTCCCCCTTAGGACCGCCTTCGCAGTATCCCATAGGTTTTGGACCAAAGTGTTTTCGTTCTCATTGATTTCCATGAATTGTTTAAGTTCTTCTTTGATTTCTTGGTTGACCCAAACATTCTTGAGCAGAGTGGTCTTTAGCTTCCAAGTGTTTGAATTTCTGCCAAATTTTTTCTTGTGATTGAGCTCCAGTTAGAGCATTGTTGTCTGAGAATATGCAGAGAATAATTTCAATCTTTTAGTATCAGTTGAGACCTGATTTGTGACCCAGTATGTGGTCTATTCTGGAGAAAGTTCCATGCGCACATGAGAAGAATGAGTATTCTGTTGTTTTAGGGTGGAATGTTCTGTAAATATCTATGAGGTCCATGTGGTCCAATGTATCATTCAAAGCTCTTGTTTCCTTGTTGATTTTCTGCTTAGATGATCTGCCCATTGCTGAGAGTGGAGTATTGAGGTCTCCTACAATTAACGTATTGTTATCAATAGGACTCTTTATTTTGGTTAACAGTTGGCTTATGTAGATGGCTGCTCCCAGGTTGGGAGCATAGATATTTACAATTGTTAGATCTTCTTGTTGGATAGACCCTTTAAGAATGATATAGTGTCCTTCTGTGTCTCTTATTACAGGCTTTAGTTTAAAATCTAATTTGTCTGATATAAGAATTGCTACCCCAGCTTTCTTTTGAGGTCCGCTGGCATGGAAGATGGATCTCCATCCCTTCACTTTCAGTCTGGATGTATATTTAGGTTCAAAATGAGTCTCTTGTAGCCAGCATATGGATGGGTCCTGTCTTTTTATCCAATCTGCAACCCTGGGCTGTTTTATGGGAGCATTTAGGCCATTCATGTTTAGAGTGATTATTGAAAGATATGAATTAATTGTCATCATGTTGCCTGTGAAGACGTTGTTTTTATAGATTATCCCTGTAAATTTCTGTTGTATATCACTCTTGGGGATCTGTCTCCTTTTATAGAACCTCCCTTAATATTTCTTTTAGGGCCGGCTTAGTGGTCACATATTCTTTCAGTTTCTGCCGGTCATGGAAGTTCTGCATCTCTCCATCCATTCTAAATGAAAGCCTTGCCGGATAACGTATTCTTGGCTCCATGTTCTCATTTAGTACCCTGAATATATCTTGCCAGGCCTTTCTGGCTTGCCAGGTCTCTGTGGATAGGTCTGACATTATTCTGATGTTCCTCCCTCTGTACGTAAGGAATCTCTTCCCCCTAACTGCCCTTAAGATGGTTTCTTTGGTTCTAAGATTTGCAAGTTTTACTATTACATGCCGGGGTGTTGGCCTGTTTTCCTTGATCTCGGGAGGGGTCCTCTCTGCCTCTAGGACTCGAATGTTTGTTTCATTCCCCAGATTAGGGAAGTTCTCAGCTACAATTTTCTCAAATACATCTTCTAGTCCTCTCTCTCTCTCCACTCCTTCCGGGAGTCCAATTATTCTGACATTGGAATGCTTCATGGTGTCACTTATTTCTCTGATTCTATTTTCATGGATTCTGAGTTGTTTTTCCCTGGCCTCCTCTTTTCCCTTTTTATCTATTATACTGTCTTCCAGGTCGCTTATTCTTTCTTCTGCCTCAGTTACCCTAGCTGTTAGTTGATCTAGATTGGATTGGATCTCATTGATAGCATTTTTAAGTTCTGCCAATTCAGCTTTCCTTTCTGCCCTTAGAGACTCTATGTTGCCATTAATTGATTTCTCCATTCTAGCCATTGTCTTCACAATTGCTAGCCTGAATTCCATCTCCAACATCTTGGTTATATCTGCATCCATTTGTAAATCAGCAGCATAAGTCATAATCTCTGAGTCTTTTCTATTTTGGGGGCTCCTCCTCCTAGTCATTCTGTTGATGGGTGTTTGAGGGAATGTATAGAGTCCAAATTATTGACCAGAACCCAAGCAAGATGCACCTGTTTTCTTGGGACCTTAGGGTTGCTGGCCTCTTGTTTTCCCAGCCTGTCTTCTGTGGGAGGGGCCTGCCACGTGTTACTCAGGCAACCCTGTTCCGGCGGAGTTGCCCTGCGCCCCTGTGGTGGGGGATGGGTTCAGCGGGAATCAGTTTTTGGGGCTTTTGTTCTCTGGCGGCTTTCCCTGTTGGCTTTCCGCGTCTCTTCCGTGAGTCAGAGCAGAAGAGACCATTTCCAACCCTCTGCCTCAGAGCAGAGAGATTGCAATTTGTTCTTCAGTGAGCTCTCCAGGCCACACCGTCTCCGTTTCTGTCTGTGCTGCTATAAACTGCAGCGGCCTGGGTTGTGCTTCCCTCCTCAGCACTCCCAGTCCTGCCTCCAGGTTGGGGCATGTCTCTGCCCTTTGTGCTTCTAAAACCACCAGCCGCCCCCAGATCGCACACGCGACCCCACCGCTCTGGGTTTCTGTCCCAGGGGCTGCCCTAAAGTCCTTTCCCCGCCGCTACCTGTCTGCAAGTCTGTGCCCCTCCCCAGCGCGCGAGGGTGTCACTCACTGGCAGTGTAGGATCCCCACGGCCAGGCTCCCTCCCGCTGCCGTTTATCCTCTGATATCTGCCCACAGAATCACGGCTCCCCGCTTCGTACCTCAAAACCAACTGCCTGCGATATTCTGTTTGTAGAGATCCAGATCTTCTTACATCTCAGGCTGGTTTCGTGGGTGCTCAGAGTGGTCTGGTAGATATCCAGCTCAGTTCTGGGACCAGTTGAATTAGGGTCCCCTACTCCTCCACCATTTTTTTTCCTCCTGTCCCTTGAATGGATTTTTTTTTTTTTAAGATTTTATTTATTTATTTGACAGAGAAAGACACAGCGAGAGAGGGAACACAAACGGGGAGTGGGAGAGGGAGAAACAGACTCCCCGCCGAGCAGGGAGCCCGATGTGGGACTCGATCCCGGGACTCCAGGATCATGACCTGAGCCGAAGGCAGTCGCCTAACCAACTGAGCCACCCAGGCGCCCTCCCTTGAATGGATTTTAAATAATGACATGATATACATAAGATTTCCAGAGTGGTGTCCAGCCCAAGAGTACATTCTCAGTAATGATTATTATATTACTCAGAAAAATCACGAAGAAGAGTGGCACGCAATATTTAAGAAAATCATGATTGCTGTTTGTTAAGCTTTCTAAGGGATTATATACACAATTACAATTACTATTTGTAAAAACTCTATTATTTAGTTTTAAAAAAATTATCTTCCCTTTATAAACAAAAAAATCATAGCTAAGGGAGATCAAGTATTTTTGTACAAAGTGAGACCTGGGACCAGGGCCACTGATTCCAAAGCCAGTTTTTGTTGTTCTTGTTAGTTTTTATTGTTATTTTATTATTTTATTTTTAAAGATTTTATTTATTTATTTGAGAGAGAGAGAGAGCAAGCACAAGCAGGGGGGAGAGGCAGAGGGAGAGGGAGAAGAAGACTCCCCACTGAACAGGGAGCCCCGTGTGGGACTCAATCCCAGGACCCCTGAGATCATGACCTGAGAGAAAGGCAGATGCTTAACCGACTGAACCATGCAGGTACCCTGTTAGTTTTTATTTTTAATCACTTTGCTAGTGGTCTTCCTAAAGAAGAGAAGCTTCTTTTTTAAAAAATTTAGATTCAATCAGCCAACGTATAGTACACCATTAATTTCAGATGTAGTGTTCAATAATTCATCAGTTGTGTATAACACCCAGTGCTCATCACATCATGTGACCTCCTTAATGTTCATCCCCCAGGTACCCCATCCCCCCCACCTCCCCTCCAGTGACCCTCAGTTTGTTTCCCAGAGTCAAGAGTCTCTCATGGTTTTTCTCCCCCTCTGATTTCTTCCCATTCAGTTTTCCCTCCCTTCCCCTATGATCCTCTGTGTTGTTTCTTACAGAAGAGAAGTTTCAGATTCCCCAGATGAACCCAGATTTTGGAAGAGTTATGTATGAATTTATGTTAGAGGGCCTATTTTAGGTGGACATCCTTGGTGATAGCAGTTGAATGAAAAGCAGAATTTCAGAGATCAGAAAGCTGAGCCAGAAAGGAAGTATTTTAAACCAGAAAATGGTAAATTAATTTATTTTGGGGAAAAATAGCCTCAAACATGTATTGGGTGAAAAACAAAAGCTTGGAAGCAGAGTAGTGAATCTTGTTAGAAAGACTGATTTTAGCTTCCTCCTGTTCTGTTCATTACACCTGAATAATCACTATAATCTAATCTATAAATGGTAAAATTCCTAAGTCAGATGGGACCTAAATCTCCATTTTGTAAACTCTGAATTAATTCTGTGAGATACTTCAGTGCCATGCAAAGCTACTGACATTGTATCTAATTCTATTTGGTTTTTCCATCAACCACAGCATTTTCCTTGCTTCTAGAGAGGCCATTATAAAATATTTGAAATTAGATAGTGTTTCATTTGGGATGTCACACGGGTCCTGACATCTCTCTTGGTCATTGCATCTCCTCTGGCTCTTCAGTGGGTCCTGGAATGCCCCCACATCCTCCTGTCTCAGTCACTGGACGTTTCCTGTTACCTGCTCTAGGGGCAAACCCCACAACATACTTACATGATGTGCATGGTAACAAAGCTTGATGTCTATCTTCCCTGCTCTAAGGGTAGCTGCCGCATCTGTTTTGCTTTCTACTCTATTCTCTAGACAACTTTATTTAAGTGGCAACATATGAAATGTCCAATAATTGACTGGTCCTAAGCCACAAAAATGGCAGCTTCATATGGTTCAACCGAATTCCTATACGTAGTAAGTGCTTTGTGCATATTTTGTTGATGTCAAAATATCTGTGGCGACTTTTAAAATTCAGGTCTGCCTGCTCCCAGCCCTACTTCCCATTTCTTATAGAGGATGGTGGAGGTCGGGGGTAGGGATGGATTAGACTTTAGAGGACAATAGTCTCCCTTGCAACACTACCTTCCAAAGTAATTTCCAGTTTCTGAAACTAAACAACTAAGGACAGAGGATTTCAGCATGTCCCAGGGCTATCAGCCTGACCTCACCCAGGAGCCAACACAAGTCCCTCATTGAAGCTCAAAAAGATGAACTGATGATGGGCCCAACTGTGAACTGCTCTGTACTAACTGGAATAGTAAATAACTGCATGCACAGCTCTCTTTCCCTCAATATGTTGGAAAGAAAAATAAATTGCTAATTATTGACTCCCCTCCCCCCCCAAATTTCATGGATCGATAGAATCTTGGGCAATCCCCAAGTTGACTCATTTGCTATATCTAGTGTTGACAAGCAACCTTTGACAAAACGAACTCCACCATCGTGCTTCAAGCAAAGGAGAAAAGATCCCAAATTAGAAATTATTGAGGGTCACAACCAGGTTACAGGTGCATGAGAAATGATGATGCAGTCACGATTTCAAGGGCGAGCTACAGTGCATTCTGGGAATTGCAAAGCTAGGGTTGCCTGATGATTTGGGGGAGAAAAATAAAATGGAAGAAACTTTATCTCCAAAGTGGCCTGATATTCTGAAAGCAAACCTGCCAAAGTCAAGCAAATAAAACCCAGAAAGATATCAAACGAGGGAAGATTTTTAGAGAAATAAGCTTCCTGATTTAGGTAACTGTCCCATATAATGGAAGGCAGACACATTTAAAAGGAATAAATCTATCTCATTAAGCTTCCATGGCCCAGCAGCCTGAAATCTTCCACATCTTGACATTTCATGTGGCTTGAGAACATCACTAGTTGACTTTTCAATACACATGACTATGTTGGTAATCCAGTCTATGATAGTTCTGCTCAGGGAAACAATCAACATAAGCACACTGTTTTTTCTGTTTCTTATCCATGTAAAATGTTCCAAATATATTAACCTCAAGTGTTGCTTTTGTTTGTGTATTGTCACCCAGGCTTTTCCTTCTTCCCAGCCACACTCGATTTCCATTTTGGGTTATTATTGTTTCCCATTTTGTGCAGTCATGGGGGAGGGTGAGTCTGGCTGCCTTTCTCTCACCCTCGAAGCTGAAGTGGCCATGTCCTTTCTCCCCACGCTGTGTCCAGCTAGGGAGGAGCAGTCCGTTGGCCATTTGGGCCATGACCTAGAGCTGGCTTCCTGAAAAAGTGGCTCAGGATGAAAGAAATCCCTGCAGTGGACTCATCCCACTTACGTGTCCCATTAGGACTCTTTCTGCTGTGAGCTGCGGGTTGTAGCTCCTGCATCCTAGCTTCCCTTGGTGGAATGTTGTTTATTCAGCCTGTTGTCGATTTTACAAAGCGTCAACATGCTAATGATACATGCACTTTGCTTAAATCAGTTTCTGTTGCTTACCACCACGGAGTCCTAACTGAAACACGGCTTTACGGCATGCAGGCACAAGGGAGGGGATGGTTTCAAAGAGCAAATGTTATCTTCAAAGGAAGAACTGTGGCCCCATCTTCACAGAGGCTGGGTCCAATTTCCACCTCTGCCAATTACTAGCTGTATGCCCTTGGGTAGGTCTTATAATGCTTCTAAACTTCATCTTAGAAGTTCTACTAAAATGGCCATAACAGTGCTTCCTCTTGTCTAGGGCTGCTATAAAAACTCAGTGGATTGAGGTGTATAAAAGAGCATTATAGGCTCTGAATTCCTGTCAATAGCTACCTGTCATCACGGAGTGGAAGAGCCGACCACCTCTGCAGCTCTCCTCCACAGCCCCTGGCTCCAGAAAGCCACTGACAGCATTTGATTGTTCCGCTATTCAATCAACAGATATTAATCAACTGTCTCTTCTGTGCCTGTAACTGTTCTAAGCAGTTATAAGACACAGAGAGGAGACAGAGGCTTGTCTTCCAAAAGGTCAAACCCTAATAGAGCAGACAGAAATGTAAGCAGATGACTGCAATTTGCTGTGATAGCGCAGACTGAAGTTTTGCTGCACTAGAATCAGCAGGAGCGTGAAAGAAAAAATTGTTTGTTTCACTTACGGGAGTCAAGGAGTCCCTGTATGTGCTCTTGAAGAAGACTAGATTTTCATCAGAGGGAGAGCAGGAACAGATATTCCAGGCAGAGCAGACTGCATGGCACAGTGCATTCTGGGGTGCCTGGTGATTTGATAGTGCAGAAATGGGAAGTGCACTGAGGTACTGGCAGGAGATGGGGTTTTGAAAGACTTTTTGACACTCAAGATAGCATGTGGGTCCAGGGCTCCATGGATAAGGGAGTAAGGGGCCCTGAATAAATACATGAGGGGGTGAGTTGTCCTGTGGCTCTGCTTCTCCTGCCCTCACCTGTGCTCCTTCATCACTGTGCAAACGTTCGGTTACAGGGACCACCTCCCCAGGGAGTGTGGATGTCTCTCCCATCATTGACTTCCAGCAGTCCACCTACAGGAAGGGGATTAGGCTCACTCATGGAAGCTGCTCACATCACTCATCTAGAAGGAAGAGACACTTTTACTCACAATTTTGCTTTCAGCAAGGATTGTTTTCATGCTGAGAATTCAATAAAACCAAATTCCACTGTAACAGCCTCAGCTAATCAGCAAACAAGCCTGAGATTAGAAGTGATTGGGCTACATGACATAGAGAAGTCAGGGGCACCTATGGGAAGGGAAAAGAACAAACACAATAGCATAGAGGTATGGGCTCACTTGCCTTCATTTTTTGATTTGCTTTTCCTTCTATTCTTGTCATTTACTTTCTTTGGGTTATTTCTATTTCTCAATTTTCCCCATAGGCTCTAAGTTATTAGGAAAGAAGAGTCCCAGACACAAGGACCCTGCTCTCTTCTACTTCGTTCTGAAAATTTTTATGAGGATGAATGCTGGGTTTCCCCAAGGGGCCCCTTTTCTTCTGGAAAGAGCTGGTCTTTGATTAAGCCGTAGTCTAGTTTGGAAGTTTGCAAACTCATTAGATTCATGGATGTGTGTGTCTCATAATCTTTTCCATCCACTGCTTCTCTAGGCTCAAAAACAGATCTCACAAAAGCTAAACATACTCCTACCATACAATCTAGCAATCATGCTCCTGGTATTTACCCAAAGGAGTTAAGACTTATGTCCATGCAAAAACTTGCACATGGATGTTTACAAGAGCTTTATTCATAATTGCTCAAACTTGGAAGCAACCCAGATGTCCTTTAAGAGATGAACGGATAAATAAACTGTGGCACATCCAGACAATATAATTCAGCAGAAAGAAAGAAAGAAAGAAAGAAAGAAAGAAAGAAAGAAAGAAAGAAAGAAAGAAAGAAAGAAAGAAAGAAAGAAAGAAAGAAAGA